>NC_086102.1:111151767-111411767 GCF_963921235.1 Mobula hypostoma | reverse complement strand
CTCGGGCTTCAATCGGAAGCCTGGAAGTCAAAACACAGCAGACAGAGAACTGATTCTGAAAGCCTCCAAGTTGAAGCCGAGCCTGCTGAGGCTAAAGGTCGAAGACAGCCTGTACCAAAGACAGCAGGTAAAAACAGAAATCAAATCCTTACAAAGAGGTGACAGAGGATCAGAGGGTATAGATCCTTGTTGGTAGAGTTAAGAAACTGAAGGGGTACACAGGCCTTTGAACAGCAGCCAGGATGTGGGGAACAAATTACAATAGGAGATAGAAAAGGCATGCAAAGAGGGTGCACTGTAGTCATGGGGATTTCTATATGCAGGTAACCTGGAAAAATTAGGTTGGTGCTAGATCCCATGAGAATGAATTTTTAAAATGTCTACGAGGTGGCTTTTCAAAGCAGCTTGTGATTGAGCTCACTAGGGGAACAGCAATTCTGGATTGGGTTTTGGATAATGAACCCTATTTGACAAGGTAAAGGACCACTTAGGAAGCAGTGATCAGAAAATGATAGAATTAACCCTGCAATTTGAGAAGGAGAAGCTAAGGTCAGATGTATCAGTATTACAGTGGAGTAAAGGGAATTACAGAGAGACGAGAGAGGAGCTGGTGAAAGTTGATCGTAGGGCACACCAGCAGGTATTTTGATTCAGTCTTCACTGTGGAAGACACTACTGGTATTCCTGAAAATCGAGAGTGTTGGGGACAGAAGTGAGTATAGTTGCTATTAGTAAGGAGAAGCAGCTTTGGAAGCTGAAAGGTCTGAAGGTAAGTAAGTCACCTGGACCAGGTGGACTTCACCTAAAGTTCTGAACGAGATAGAAAGATGTGTCAGAAGAGATTATGGAGGAATTAGAAGTGATCTTTCAAAAGTCACTAGATTTGCTGGAATTCAGAAGAATGAGAGGCGATCTTATAGAAACATATAAAATTATGAAAGAGACAGATAAGATAGAGGCAGGAAAGTTGTTTCCACTGGTAGGTGAGACTAGAACTAGGGGACATAGCCTCAACATTCAGGAGAGTAGACTTAGGAGGGAGATGAGGAGTAAGTGCTTTTCCCAGAGGATGGTGAATCTGTGCATTTCTCTATTCAATGAAGCAGTGGAGGCTACCTCAGTAAATATATTTAAGACAAGGTTGGATAGATTTTTGCATAGTAGGGGAATTAAGGGTTATGGGGAAAAGGCAGGTAGATGGAGATGAGTCCATGGTCAGATCAGTCTTTGATCATATTAAATGGTGTAGCAGACTCGACGGGCCAGATGGCTGATTCCTGCTCCTATTTCTTATGTTCTTATGTTCTGGAGCATTGAAAAATTGCAACGTCACTGCACTTTTTTAAGAAGGGAGGGAGGCAGAAGATAGGAAATGATAGGACAAATTAACACAGAAGGTCAGGCAGCATCTATGGAAAGAAACAAGAAGTCAACAATTTGGGCTGAATTTCTTCATCAGGAATGGAAAGGAATAAGGGAAAAGCTAAAATAAGTTGAGGAGGGGAAGGAAGAGGAGTTAAAAGGTGATTGGAGGGGAAGGAAGACAAGCTAAAAGGTGATTGGAGGGGAAGGAAGACAAGCTAAAAGGTGATTGGGGAGGGGAGGGAAGACAAGTTAAAAGGTGATTGGAGGGGAAGGAAGACAAGCTAAAAGGTGATTGGGGAGGGGAGGGAAGACAAGCTAAAAGGTGATTGGGGGAGGGGCTATGAAGCGAGGTGAAAGGACTGAAGAAGGAATCTGATAGGAGAGGAGAGTTAGCAGGAGAAATGGAAGGAGAAGGGGCACCAGGGGATGTGACAGGCAGGTGAGTAGAAGACAAGGGATGAGACGGGAGCCATAGTGGTGAATGAAAGAAGAGGGATGGGGGAGGGGGAAAACTACCTGAAGATAGTGAACTCAATATCCATGCCATGAGGTTGGAGGCTACCACACTGAATCTAAGGTGTTGCTCCTCCAACCTGAGAGTGGCCTCATCTTGGTAGTGCAGAGGACCATGGACTGAAATGCTGGAATGTGCATGGAGATAGGAATTAAAATTGTTGGCCACTGGATGATGGAATTGATGGCTTTGAGGCCAAGTTTGCAGATGATAGGAAGATAGATGGAAAGACAGGTAGTGTTAAAGAAACACACATCAAAGTTGCTGGTGAACGCAGCAGGCCAGGCAGCATCTGTAGGAAGAGGTGCAGTCGACGTTTCAGGCCGAGACCCTTTGTCAGGACTAACGAAGGGTCTCGACCTGAAACGTCGACTGCACCTCTTCCTACAGATGCTGCCTGGCCTGCTGCATTCACCAGCAACTTTGATGTATGTTGCTTGAATTTCCAGCATCTGCAGAATTCCTGTTTGTGTTAGTGTTAAAGAAGCTGGGTGTCTTTGGACTTAGACAGATTAGAAAAATGGGCAAAGAAATGGCAGATAGAATATAATGTTGGGATGTGTATGGTCATGCACTTTAGTAAAAGGAGTAAAGGCATAGACTATTTTCTAAATGGGGAGAAAATTCAGAAATCAGAGATGCAAAGGGAGTTGGAAGTCCTCGTGCAGGATGCAAAGGTTAACTTACAGGTTGAGTCAATAGTAAGGAAGACATTGTTGGCAAAGTTGGAATTCATTTTGAGAGGACTAGAATATATAATCAAGTATGTAATGCTGAGGCTTTGTAAGGCATTGGTCAGACTGCACTTGGACTGTTGTGAGTAGTTTTGGGCCTCTTACCCGAGAAAGAATGTTCCATCATCTTGGAGAGGTTCCAAAGGTGTTTCACAAGAATAATAATTTCAGGAATAAAACAGTTAATGTATCAAGGGGTGTTTGATGACTCTGGGCCTGTATTCACTGGAGATCTTAAGAATGAATGGGGATCTCATATTCAAAACCTTTTGAATATTGAAAGGTCTGTTGAGAGTGGACGTGAAAAGGATGTTTGCTATATTGGGGAAGTCCAGGACCAGAGGGTACAGTTTCAGAACAGAGGGATGTCCCTTTAGAACAGAGATGAGGAGAAATTTCTTTAGCCAGAGGATGGAAGATCTGTGGAATTCTTTGCCACATGCAGCTGTGGAGGCCAAGTCTCTGGGTACATTTAAAGTGGAAGTTGATAGGTTTTTGATTAAAAATGGCATCTAAGGTTATGGGGAGGAGAATGGCAAAGAGAGGGATAATAAATTAGCCATGATTGAATAGTGGAGCAGACTCGATGGACTGAATGGCCTAATTCTGCTCCTATGTCTGATGGTCTTATAAATAAATGAAGCCAAATCTGAATTAGAACTTGAAGCATTTCCACCCAAACTGCTCTGAGGAACCTAATTGTCATTTTGAACACCCCGATTAGAGTCCCATTCGATCTCTGAAAGTCACAAGGGGAAAAAAGCCTGATTTATTAAACTGTTCCTCATTCTCTAAGCTTCTAGTTGAATCTGTGCTCCAGGTGCAAAGAAAGAGAAGTCGAAAATCAGATTATTGTCTCAATGAAGTGAGATGGTGAGTGAGTGAGTGAAGTTTAGAGGGACTGAGGACTTCCAGTACACAGATTACACATTAGCAGGCAGGTCCCTCAAATAGATAAGAAAGAAAACAACATGTTTCTTATTGCAAAGGGGTTGGAGTTTAGGAACAGGGAGGTTGTGTTCCAGTTGTATGGGGTATTATTGAGGCCACTCCTTGAATACCTGGCACAGTTCCAGTTCCTGTTCCTATGTAAAGGATTCAGCACTACTGGGGGTAATCTGATCGATACTCAAAATGCAGAAGTCAAGCTAAGATTACAATCAAAGCATACTGTATGTATAGTGTATCACCATTTACTAGATTGAGATTCATTTGCTTGTGGGCAGTTACAGGAAAATAAAGAAATACAATAGAATTTATGAACAACTATACATAAATAAAGACTGATAAATAACCAATGTACAATAAAGACAAATTGTACAAATAAAAAATTAAATGAATAATACCGAGAACATGAGTTGTAAAGTCCTTGAAAGTTTGTCAGTAGGCTATGGAATCAGTTCAGTGTTGAGGTGAGTGAAGTTATCGCCACTGGTTCAAGAGCCTGATGGTTGAGGGGTAATAACTATTCCTGAACGTAGTGGTGTGGCACCTAAGGCTCCTGTCCTTGCAGCGAGCAGAGGACGTACCCTCAGTGGTGGGGAGTCTTTCATGATAGATGCTGCTTTGTTGTGGCAACACTCCTTTTAGATGTGCTGAGAGGTGGGGAAGGCTGTGTCCTCTACTTTCTGTGAAGTTTTCCATTTCCGGTCCTTGGTGTTTCCACACCAGGCTGTGATACAATCAGTTAGGATACTTCAGGGTAATTCCTGGGGTGAGAACGTTGTCCCATCAAGAGAGGCTGGTAATTTTGGGTAGGCATTGGAGGGGTTTAAAAGAATGAGAGAAGTTGGGGGAGAGGCACAGACAAGGAACAGAGTTGCAAGTAGAAAGCGTGAAGATTCACCAGGATGTTGCCTGGATTAGAGGGCATATGCCATTCTGGGAGATCAGACAGGCTTGGGTTGTTTGCTCTGGAGTAGCAGATTCTGAGGTAAGACCTGATACAATTTTATCTGATTGCAAGAGGCATCGATAGAGTAGACAGAACCCCTTTCCCAGTGTAGAAAGTCAAATACTAGAGGGTAGAAGTTGAAGTACTAGTTGAAGGTTAGAAGGAGAAAGTTTAGGAGGATTTACTAAGTAAGTTTTTCACACAGAGTAGTGGGTGCATGAAACGGGCTGCCAGGAGGCAGATATGATATAAGACCCCAGGAAATTTTTACAGATGCACTGTGGAGAGCATTCAGACCAAATGCATCATTGTCTGATACGGAGGGGCCAATGCACTGGATCAGAAAAGGCTGCCAGAGGGTTGTCAACTCCACTAGCTCCATCATGGGCACTGACCTCCCCACCATTGAGAACTTCTTCAAAAGGCGATGCCTCAAAATGGCGGCATCCATCATTAAGGACCCCCACCACCCAGGACATTCCCTCTTCTCATTGTTACCGTCAAGGAGGAGGTACAGGAGCCTCAAAACACACACTCAACATTTTAGGAACAGATTCTTCTCCTCAAGCATCAAATTCCTGAATGATCCATGAACCCATGAACACTGATCTTTGTGCTACTTATTTAGATTTTTTAATATTTTTCTTACTGTAACGGTTGTGTTTTTATGTCTTGCACTGTTCTGCTTCTGCAAAACAGCAACTTTCACGACATACTCTACGTCAGTGATAAAGAACCTGATTCTGATTCAGTGTTTAAAATTCACTTCAACCTGAACAGGCACAGAATGGAAGGATGTGGTCCATGTGCAGACATACAGGGTTAGTTAAGTTGACCATCGTGATCGGCACAGATATGAGGGGCTGAAGGGCCTATACTGTTCGATGTTCTATATTCTAAACCACGGAGGTGGACATTTAACACTTGGGTGTGTGGAGATGTCTTCTCTCAGTGGGAGGTGAATCTCTGGAAGTCTTTTCCTGAGGATGGGGGAGCCCAGACCGTTGAATATATTTCCAAACAAGAAAAAATCTGAAGATCCTGGAAATCCGAGCGACACACACAAAATGCTGGAGGAACTCAGCAGGCCAGGCAGCATCTATGGGAAAGAGTATAGTTGATGCTTTGGACTGAGACCCTTCATCAGGGCTGGAGAAAAAAAAGATGAGGAGTCAGAGTAAGAAGATGGAGAGAAGGGAGGAAGAAACACAAGGTGATAGGTAAACTGGGTGGGGTGAAGTAAAGAGCTGGGAAGTAGATTGGCGAAGGAGGTAAAAGGCTGGAGAAAGGGGTATCTGATAGGAGAGGGTAGAAGACCATGGAAGAGAGGGAAGGGAGAGGAGCACCAGAAGGGGCTGATGGGCAGGTAAGGAGATAAGGTGAGAGGGGGTAAAGGGGATGGGGAATAGAGAAGGGGGGGGTCATCACTGAAAGTTTGAGAAATCGATGTTCATGCCATCAGGTCGGAGGCTACCCAGATGGAATATAGGTGTTGCTCCTCCAACCTGAGTGTGGCCTCATCACGACAGTAGAGGACATGGATGGACATGTCAGAATGGTAATGGGAAGTGGAACTAAAATGGGTGGCAACTGGGAGATCCCGCTTTTTCTGGTGGGCAGAGTGTTGGTGCTCGGTGAAACGGTCTCCCAAGCTATGTCGGGTCTCACTGACTAACAAGAGGCCACACCAGGAGCGCCGGATACAGTAGGTGATCCCAAAAGACTCACAGGTGAAGTGTCAGCTCACCTGGGAGGACTGTTTGGGGCCCTAAACGGTAGTGAGGGTGGAGGTGTAGGGGAAGGTGCAGCACTTGTTCCGCTTGTGGGGCCAAGTGGCCTACTGATGCTGCTATTTCTTTGAGTTCTATCATTCCTTATGGTTGTAAGGAACAACTGTGAAATTCACCAGGTGTCCAATACAACACTCAATCCTTCATCCACATCTGGATGATGGGCCTCGTTGGTCATCAGGGAAATGCGCAGATTGTCCATGGACCTGAATCAGCTGGTGGTTTGGTTCATTATGAATCTAACTAATGTAACTCCAGCCAGTCCAACCTGTCCAACCTGTCCATCCAGTCTAACCTGCCCAACCAGTCCAATCTGCCCATCCAGTCTAACCAGTCCAACCAGTCCAACCAGTCCAACATGCCCAACCAGTTCAACCAGTCCAACCTGTCCAACCTGTCCAACCTGTCCAACCAGTCCACCCTGCCCAACCAGTCCAACCTGTCCAACCAGTCCAACCAGTCCAACCTGTCCAATCTGTCCAATCTGCCCAACCAGTCCAACCAGTCCACCCTGCCCAACCAGTCCAACCTGTCCAACCAGTCCAACCTGTCCAATCTGTCCAACCTGTCCAACCTGTCCAACCAGTCCAACCAGTCCAACCTGTCCAATCTGTCCAACCAGTCCAACCAGTCCAACCTGTCCAATCTGTCCAATCTGTCCAACCTGTCCAACCAGTCCAACCAGTCCAACCTGTCCAATCTGTCCAACCTGTCCAACCTGTCCAACCAGTCCACCCTGCCCAACCAGTCCAACCTGTCCAACCAGTCCAACCAGTCCAACCTGTCCAATCTGTCCAATCTGCCCAACCAGTTCAACCTGTCCAACCTGTCCAACCTGTCCAACCAGTCCACCCTGCCCAACCTGTCCAACCTGTCCAACATGCCCAACCAGTTCAACCAGTCCAACCTGTCCAACCTGTCCAACCTGTCCAACCAGTCCACCCTGCCCAACCAGTCCAACCTGTCCAACCAGTCCAACCAGTCCAACCTGTCCAATCTGTCCAATCTGCCCAACCAGTCCAACCAGTCCAACCTGTCCAACCAGTCCAACCAGTCCAACCTGTCCAACCTGTCCAATCTGCCCAACCAGTCCAACCAGTCCAACCTGCCCAACCAGTCCAACCTGTCCAACCTGTCCAATCTGCCCAACCAGTCCAACCAGTCCAACCTGTCCAACCTGCCCAACCAGTCCAACCTGTCCAACCAGTCCAACCTGCCCGACCAGTCCAACCTGCCCAACCAGTCCAACCAGTCCAATAGGTTCTACAGGTACAACCAGTTCAGGCAGCTCTGTAACAGAGGCCTGAGATAAGGAGGCCATTGTCTTGTTGTGGCACAGAGAGAGAGGACTGGAGAGGGAGAGATGGGGATATATAAAGAGAGAGAGAGACAGAGGAGGGAGGGAGGGAGAGAATGACAGAGAGGGAGACTCAGGTACAGAGATAGAGACAGAGTAAAGGAGAGAGAGAGCTATAGAGACAGATAGATAGAAAAGGGGTAGAGAGAGAGATAGAGAAAGAAGGGAGGAGAGAGGGAGAGGAGAGAGAGCAATAGAGAGAGAGCTAGAGAAAGAGAGTGAGGGAGAGAAATTCAGAGGGGGACTCTGAGAGAAAGTGAAGCACAGAGAGGGAAGGGTTTAGAGAAGGAGTGGGAGAGAGAGAGAGAGGCAGAAAGGGAGAGTGAGAATACAGAAAATATGGATAGAGAGCAGAGATGAGGAAAGAGCTGGAGAGTGAGAGAGAGAAGAGGGCAGGGAGAGAGGGTGAGAGGAGTGTGAGAGATATTTGGAGAGAGAGAAAAAGAGGGACAAAGAGAAAGATTAGGAGGAAAAGAGGGAGGAAGATAGAGAGAGAGACATTAGGAGAGAGGGAAGTGAGAGGCAGAAAAGAGAGGGATAGGGGAGAGGAAGAGGGAGGGAGATAGTTGGTTGGGGTGATAAGAGGAGGAGAGAGAGAGAGAGTGTGTGTGTGTGTGTGTGTGTGTGTGTGTGAGAGAGAGAGAGAGAGAGAGAGAGAGAGAGCGAGAGATTGAAGAAAAAATGTGCAGCAGTCTAATCTGTGAATCAATGCTTTGCAGCAACTTCACATCCACAAACTCACCATTTGGCAATGTGATGAGGCTGCAGGAGTTTCACGTCAAGTGTCTCCTGCCAAATCAGATAGTCAGTGCGTGGGAGGTGAGTTAGGGAAGATGGCAACAGCTGAACAAACCCAAAATTCTTTGTTTAACTAATACATTAATTGGATAGAGTTTCACTGCAGGGAAGCTGTAAATTCAGGCCTATGTCTGTCTGCCAGGCCTAGTCCCTCACTCCTACCATCAGTGTCCCACCCTCTCTCCCTCCCTCACATCACCACTCCCTCAATCAATCCCCATCCCTCTATCCCTGCATTTACCAGTCTCCCTCCTTCCTCTACTCTTGTCTCTTTATTCATCACTTGCTTCAGCTTCAGTGAGCACTGTTAGGGTCATGCTTTTTGACTTCTCCAGTGTGTTCAACACCATCCGCCCGGCTCTGCTGGGGGAGAAGCTGACAGCGATGCAGGTGGATGCTTTCCTGGTGTCATGGATTCTTGATTACCTGACTGGCAGACCACAGTACGTGTGCTTGCAACACTGTGTGTCTGACAGAGTGATCAGCAGCACTGGGGCTCCACAGGGGACTGTCTTGTCTCCCTTTCTCTTCACCATTTACACCTCGGACTTCAACTACTGCACAGAGTCTTGTCATCTTCAGAAGTTTTCTGATGACTGCCATAGTTGGATGCATCAGCGAGAGAGATGAGGTTGAGTACAGGGCTACGACAGGAAACTTTGTCACATGGTGTGAGCAGAACTACCTGCAGCTTAATGTGAAAAAGACTAAGGAACAGGTGGTAGACCTGAGGAGAGCTAAGGTACCGGTGACCCCTGTTTCCATCCAGGGGGTCAGTGTGGACATGGTGGAGGATTACAAATACCTGGGGATACGAATTGACAATAAACTGGACTGGTCTAAGAACACTGAGGCTGTCTACAAGAAGGGTCAGAGCCGTCTCTATTTCCTGAGGAGACTGAGGTCCTTTAACATCTGCCAGACGATGCTGAGGATGTTCTATGAGTCTGTGGTGGCCAGTGCTATCACGTTTGCTGTTGTGTGCTGGGGCAGCAGGCTGAGGGTAGCAGACACCAACAGAATCAACAAACTCATTCATAAGGCCAGTGATGTTGTGGGGATGGAACTGGACTCTCTCACGGTGGTGTCTGAAAAGAGGATGCTGTCTAAGTTGCATGCCATCTTGGTCAATGTCTCCCATCCACTACATAATGTACTGGGTGGGCACAGGAGTACATTCAGCCAGAGACTCATTCCACTGAGATGCAACACAGAGCATCATAGGAAGTCATTCCTGCCTGTGGCCATCAAACTTTACAACTCCTCCCTTGGAGGATCAGACACCCTGAGCCAATAGGCTGGTCCTGGACTTATTTCATAATTTACTGGCATAATTTACATATTACTATTTAACTATTTATGGTTCTATTACTATTTATTATTTATGGTGCAACTGTAACGAAAACCAATTTCCCCCGGGATCAGTAAAGTTTGACTATGACTATCTGTGGCGACTAAGTCTACAGATTCACCACCCTCTGGCTAAAGAAATTCCACCTCATCTCTGTTCTCAAGCAACATCAGATGTTTTAGTATTACAAATGAAGTAAAGGGAATTACAGGGGCATGAAAGAGGAGTTGGCCAGAATGGACTGGAAAAGAACACTGGCAGAGATGACGACAGAGCAGCAATGGCTGGAATTTCTGGAAGCAATTTGGAAGGCACAGGATATATACATCCCAAAGAGGAAGAAGTATTTTAAAGGAAAGAGGACACAACCATGGATAAAAAGAGAAGTCAATGCCAATATAAAAGCCCAAGATAAGTTAAATAAGTATTTTGCATCAGCTTTCACTGTGAAAGACACCAGCAGTATGGTGGAAGTTCCAGGTGTCGGGGGTCATGAAGTGTGTGAAGTTACCTTAACTGCAGAGAAAGTTCTTGGGAAACTGAAATGTAGATAAATAGATAAGTCAGCTGGACGAGATGGTGTACACCCCAGAGTTCTGAAAGAGGTGGCTGAAGAGATAGTGGAGGAATTGGTGATAATCGTTCAAGAATCACTAGATTCTGGAATGGTTCTGGAAGACCGGAAAAGTACAATGTCACTCCGCTTTTCAAGAATGGAGAGAGGCAAATGAAAGGAAATTATTGGCCAGTTAGTCTAACCTCAGTAGTTGGGAAGATGTTGGAGTCAATTATCAAGGATGAGGTTTCAAGGTACTTGGAGGCACATGATTAAATTAGCCATTGTCAGCATGGTTTCCTCGAGGGAAAATCTTGTCTGACAAACCTGTTGGAATTCTTTGAAGAAATAACAAGCGGGATAGACAAAGGAGAATCAGTTGATGCAGTGTTCTTGGATTTTCAGAAAGCCTTTGACAAGGTGCCACACTTGAGGCTGCTTTGTGGGCTACGAGGCCATGTTATTACTGGAAAGATTCTAGCATGGATAAAGCAGAGGCTGATATGCAGGAGGCACAGAGTGGAAATAAAGGGAACTTTTTCTGGCTGGCTACTGGTGACTAGTGGTGTTCTACAGGGGTCTGTGTTGGGACCAGTTCTTTTTATATTATGTTGATGGCTTTGTTGCAAAGTTTGCAGATGATATGAAGATAGGTGGAGGGGCATGTAGTTTTGACAAAGTAGAGAGGCTACAGAAGGACTTAGAAAGATTAGGAGAATGGGTCAAGAAATGGCAGATAGAATACGGAGTTGTGAAGTGTATGGTCATGCTCTTTGGTAGAAGAAATGAAAGGGTTGACTATTTTCTAAATGGAGAGAAAATACGAAAGAACTGAGCTTCAAAGGGACTTTGGAGTCTTTGTGCAGGATTTCCTAAAAATTAATTTGCAGGTTGGGTCTGTGGTGAGGAAGGCAAATGCAAAATTAGCACTCATTTCAAAAGAACTGGAATATAAAAGCAAGGATGCAATAATGGTGAGAAACCCTTCCTGCCAAAGGGTCTCGGCCTGAAACATCAGCTGTACTCTTTCCCATAGACGCTGCCTGACCTGCTGAGTTCCTCCAGCATTTTGTGTGTGTTGCTCAGATTTCCAGCATCTGCAGATCTTCCCTTGTATGTAATGTTAAGATTTTATAAAGCACAGGTGAAGCCTCACTTGGAGTATTGTGAGCAGTTTTGGGCCCCTTATCTTAGAAAGGATGCTTTGAAACTGGAGAGGGTTCAACAGAGTTTCACAAAAATGATTCCAGGGTTGAATGGCTTGTCTTATGAAGAACGTTTAATCATCGAAGGGTTTAAACATCAAATGGCAAAAGGCTTTGATAGAGTGGATGTGGAGAGGATGATTCCTATGGTGGGAGAGTCTAAGACCACAGGACACAGCCTCAGAATAGAGGGGCATCCTTTTAGAATGGAGACGTGGAGAAATTTCTTTAACCAGGAAGTGGTGAATCTGTGGAACTCTTTGCCACTGGCAGCTGTGGAGGCCAAGTCTGTATATTTAAGGCAGAGATTGATAGATTCTTGATTGGTCAGGGCATGGAATAATACAGGGAGAAGACAGGAGGTTGGTGCTAAGAGGAAAATTGGATCAGCCATTGCTCCTGTATCTTATTGTCTTATGGTCCAAGGCTGTGCACTCTGGCCCTCATTCCCCCTTTATAGGAAGCATCCTCTCCACATCAGCTATCTAGGCCTTTCAATATTCAAGAGATTTCAATGAGATTCCCCCTTATTCTTCGAAAATCCCACAAGTATCACCTGCCAGCTTGCACTCCTTCCCTCTCCTCCCACTTTCTTATTCGGGCTTCTTCCTCCTTTCCTTCCAGTTCTGATGAAGGGTCTCAGCCCAAAACATCGACTGTTTATTCCCCTCCGTAGGTGCAGCTTGACCTGCTGAGTTCCTCCGGCACTTAAAGACCATAATAGCATAAGACATAGGAGCAGAATCAGAGTCTGTACTTCCAGCCTTTGCAGAACCTCTTGTGTTTATGATGAGCTATAACGAGAGGTTGGACAAACAGGTTGTTTTCTCTGCAGCAGCAGAGACTGCGGGGAGACCTGACAGAGGTTTAAAGGATTTATGAGAGGCATAGATAGAGGAAGCAGCCAGTACCTTGCTGTTTGCTAGGGTTGAAACGTCTAATACCAGATGGCATGCATTTATGGTAAGAGATGGTAAGTTCAGAAGAGATGTGTGGGATGTGTTTTTACACAGAGAGTAATGGGTGCCTGGAATATGCTGCCGAGGTTGGTGCTGGAGGCAGATACACTAGGGTGTTTCAGACCTTCTTAGATAGGCATATAAATGTGCAGTAAGTGGAAGTATATAGACAGAAGGTCTAAAATTAGCTTAGTTAGGAACTTAGTTAATAGTTTAATTACTAAGCAAAATGTTGTGCACCAAAAGGCACTTTCCTGTGCTGCACTGTTCCCTGATCTAAAGTGTTCCTGTTAGAACGATGAGCAAGGCTGGTAGAATTAGGAATCGCTACCCGATGAGGGACATAGGTAGATTTAAGAGAAGGGCATGGATAGAACGATGGTCACAGCTTTCTCCCCATGGGAAGGAGGTCTAGGACTTGAGGACATAGCTTTGGGGTGAGAGATAAAAGGTTTACTTGAAACCTGGAGGGGGGGGGCTACTTTTTCACACGCAGAAGATGGTAGCACTGTTGGACAGGATACAGGTTACGAAGGTTTAGAGGGATATGAGCCAGGCACGGGAAACTGAACGAGCTGGGCTGAATCATTTTTACTTTCACTGAAATAGGGTGTGAAATTTATTGTTTTGCGACAGTAGTACAGAGCAATACACAAAAGTTACTATAGGTTGCAATAAGAAATATATTTTAAAAAGTAGTGCAAAGAGAGAGCAAATTAGTGAGGTAGTGTTCATGGTTTCATGGACCATTCAGAAATCTGATGACAGAGGGGAAGAAGCTGTTCCTAAAATGCTGAGTGTGTGTCCTCAGGTCCAGTATCTCCTCCTTCATGGCACGTCCCAGATGGTGAAGGTTCTTGATGAAGGATGCTGCCGTTTTGAAGTATCACCTTTTGAAAATGTGCTCACTGCTGGGGAGGCTAGTGCCCCTGATGGAGATGGCTGAGTTTACAACTTTCTGCAGTTTTTCTCGATCCTGTCCAGTGGCCCCTCCACACCGGACAGTGAAGTAACCTGTTAGAATACTCTCCACGGTACCTCTGTAGAAATTTGTGAGAGCCTTTGGTGACACACCAAATCTCTTTGAACTTCTAATGAAGTATAAACTCTGAGGTCCTTTGTTTTGTGACAGCAGTACAATGCAAGACATAAAAATTGCTACAAGTTTCAAAATGATGGTAGTGATGAGAAGAGGCCATCTTCAACGATTTTAAAGCAGCACCCCCACCCCCATCTTCTCAAGGGCTAGCCAATACCTGCCACTCTTGCCAATCATGCCCATATCCTAAGAGAGAATAAAAGACACTGTGCAAGATCAAGCATCTCAAAGCCAAGACAAACTCCCAGATCCATATCAGGGATCAGATTTGGGATCAACTTCCCGGAGACTTGCAGAGTTTCCAGTTCGCATTCCTCCCTCTGTCTGTCTGCTGTGTCGAGGTGGGGCACTACTTGTTGTCTGCTCTATCGGGGATTGTTGTGCATCAGTTCCAGTTGAGATGTTCCCTGATAAACCTGAACAATAATCTGCTCATGCTCTGCCCAGTACAACTAATCCCTCATCTGCGTCTTGTGGAATTCAAGATTTAAGATTCAAGCTTGTTTATTTTCATTCTTCAATACACAAGTGTAAGGGAGACCAAAATGATTGCAACGCTCGATCCAATGCAGCATAGAACACACAATAAGCATAAAGAACACAATTTAAATAATAGAATAAATATAAACACGTAAGATTAGCTTACATAAGTAGGCTTGATGGTATGTACATAAAGTGATGCTAGATACAGGAGTATCTGTACAGAAGGTGACTGACAGGAAATGATAAAGTAGTGGTTGTGGGAGGTGTACTGTGGGGTCGGTTAATAGGTAGAGATGTTGATCAGCTTTTCCACTTGGGGAAAGTAGTTGTTTTTAGGTCTGGTGGTCCTGGTGTTTGGGAGGTGAGGAATGAACTGAAGTTGATTTCTCAGCTCCCAAAATGCCATTCCCAAGTATCTTTTGCATTCTCTCAAATTAGCTGCAGAGTCAACTCAGGGAAGAATCCAGGAGAATATAACCAAATAACAATTACAGCACGGAAACAGGCCATCTCGGCCCTTCTAGTCCATGCCAAACTCTTACTCTCACCTAGTCCCACCAACCTGCACTCAGCCCATAACCCTCCATTCCTTTCCTGTCCGTATAGTTGTCCAATTTAACTTTAAACGACAACATCGAACCTGCCTCAACCACTTCTGCTGGAAGCTCGTTCCACACAACTACCACTCTCTGAGTAAAGAAGTTCCCCCTGATGTTACCCTTAAACTTTTGCCCTTTAACTCTCAACTCATGTCCTCTTGTTTGAATCTCCCCCACTCTCAATGGAAAAAGCCTATCCACGTCAACTCTATCTATCCCCCTCATAATTTTAAATACCCCTATCAAGTCCTCCCTCGACCTTCTACGCTCCAAAGAATGAAGACCCAACTTGTTCAACCTTTCTCTGTAACTTGGGAGATGAAACCTAGGCAACATTCTAGTAAATCTTCTCTGTACTCTCTCAATTTTGTTGACATCTTTCCCATAATTCGGTGACCAGAACTGTACACAATACTCCAAATTTGGCCTTACCAATGCCTTGTACAATTTCAACATTACATCCCAACTCCTATACTTGTTTTATCTTTTAAATCCATCTCTATTATTGCCATCACTGATAGTTGTTGAGAAAGGTTGGTGGGTGGGGGGATTAGTCATAGAGCACAATACAGCACAGAAACAGGCCCTTCGGCCCATCTAGTCCTTGGCAAGCTGTTATTCTGCCTAGTCCCATTGACTCACACCTGGACCATAGCCCTCTATGACCCTCCCATCCATATGCTTATCCAAAATCTGTTAAATGTTACACTTGAACCCGTATCCACAACTTCCACTGGCACCTTGTTCCAAAGTACTAGTTCAAAAGATTAAAGTAAATTTATTATCAAAGTATGTAAATTACCCTGTTGGCACATGGCCCTAGACAACATCGGTGTCATGGAGAGGAGAGACTTGCAGCATGGGCAACTGTCGGTCTTCCATACAACCTTGTCCAGGCTTGTGCCCTGGAAACCTTCCAAGGCACAAATCCATGGTCTCACGAGACTAATGGATGCCTAAGAAATTACCCTGAGATTAATTTTCTTGCAGGCATTTACAGTAGAATAAAGAAATTGAATCGAATTAATTGAATTGAATTGAGTTAATGAATCAAGCATGTGGTATATCTAAAGCAGAGATTGATAGATTCTTGATTAGTAAGGGTGTCAAAGGTTATGGAGAGAAGGCAGGAGAATGGGTTTGAGAGGAATAATAAAGTCAGCTATGATTCAATAGAGGAGAAACTCAATAAAGTATCAATAAAGTAACTATCTATCTATCAACCAATGTGCAAATACAAAAAAAACTAACAATAATAATGAATAAATAAGTAATAAACAATACTGAGAACATAATTTGTCGAGTCCTTGAAAGTGAGTCTGTACGTTGTGGAATCAGTTCAGAGTTTTGGTGAAAGAAGTTATCCACTCTAGTTCAGGAGCCTGATGGCTGAAGGGTAATAACTCTTCCTGAACCTGGTGTTGTGAGACCGAAGGCTCCCGTACCTCCTTCCTGATGGCAGCGATGAGAACAGAGCATGGCCTGGATGGTGGGGTCATTTGTATAGGTGCTGCTTTCTTGTGGCCGCTGTCCTTGTAGATGTGCTCAATGTACTCACCCACCCTCTGAATGAAGATGCTCCCCTCATGTTGCCCTTAAATACTTCAGCTTTGTCTTTTAAACCATGACCTCTTGTTCTAGTTTTACCCAACCTCAGGGGAAAAAGCCTGCTGCATTTACTCTATTTATACCACTCTTAATTTTACATGCCTCTATCAAATCTTCCCTCATTCTCCTATGCTCCAGGGAATTAATTTCTAACCTGTCCAACCTTTCCCTGTAACTCAGGTCGTCATGTTCTGTAAATATCCTTGTAAATGTTCTGTGTACTCTTTCAATCTTATCAACATCTTTCTTGTAGGTAGGTGACCAGACCTGCACACAATGCTCCAAATTTGGCCTCACTAGTATATGATACCACTTCAACATAACATGCAAACTTTTGTACTCAGTACTTTGATTTATCAATGCCAATGTGACAAAAGCTCTCTTTGCAACCCTATCTACTAGTGATAACACTTTCAAGGAATTATGGATCAGTATTCCCAGATCCCTCTGTTCTACAGCACTCCTCAGTGCCCGACTGGTCACCATAAGTCCTAACCTGGTTTGTCCTCCCAAAGTGCAAAATCTCACACTTATCTGCATTAACTTCTATCTGCTACTTTTTCGCCCATTTTTCTAGCTGGTCCAGACCCCCACTCCAACCTTTTTGCTCTTCACCGAGTCCCCAACCTTGGTGTCATCTGCAAATTTGCTGATCCAATTTTGGTGATTGATTGTTTGTCGTTTTTAATAATGATTTAAATCAACTAAATCTTTAATAGACTGCAGATGACAAACAACAACAGACACAGCATCAGTCCCTGCGTCACACCACTTGTGCAGGCCTCCAGTCACAGAGGCAACCATCTACTAACACTCCCTGGCTTCTTCTGCTAAGATGTCGAACCTAATTTATGATTTCATCCTGAATGCCAAGCATCTTTCAGGTGATTGAGTAGCAGGTTGTCATAGGTTACGATGGGATGCAGAACTGGGCTGAGGAGTGGCAGATAGGGTGGTTAAGAAAGCATGTTAGCCTTCATTAGTCGGGGGATAAAGTTTAAAAGTCGTGAGGTATTTGTACAGCTCTATACAACCCTGGTTAGACCACACTTGGAGCATTGTGATCAGTTTTAGTCACCTCATTATAGCAAGGATGTGAAAGCTTTAGAGAAGGTGCAGAGGAGATGGACCAGGATGCTGTCTGGATTACAGAGTATGTTTTATGAGAATAGGTTGAAGAAGCTGGGGCTTTTCTCTTTGGAGTGAAGGAGGGTGAGAGGTGACTTGACGGAGGTGTACAAGATGATAAGGGGTAATGGAAGAGTGGACATTTTCCTAGGGCGTGGAGAACTTCACTCATCTCAACTCTAAACTGATTCTATAACCCACAGACTCACTTTCAGGGATTCTATAATTTATGTTCTCAGTATTATTTATTTACTTTTGTTTATTACTGTATTTGATGTGTCTTCTTTTACACGTTGTTTCTCCATTTATGTGTAGTTTCTCCTAAATTCATTGTATTTCTTTATTTTCCTATAATTGCCAGCAAGAATATGGATTCCAATGTAGTGTCTGGTGACATATATACACTATGATAATACATATGCTTTCATTTGACATGTTTAACCAATTAATGGCTTCTTTGGATGTGAGGACTGGTTCTCCGCACAGACAAGGAGTTCTGCGAGCCCCTCCTCCCTATCGTCTGGCCTGTTCTCCCCTCTCTGGCTGGTAGTGCACGTGGGAATATCCATTAAATGCAGGTATGGCCCCGTGATGGCCGCAGGGTCAGACAGCATGAGCTCCAAAGTTGGAGCAAGCCCAGCCCTGGAGAGAAGGGTGCCTGGTGTGCTTTTTGGGTTAGAGATCGGATCCCTGTGACTGGGCTCTGCTCTCCGGCTTGGGAATATTTCCCAGGATTGCTTTGCATTCCTGACACACTAGCCTCCTTGGAGCTCAGGATCACTGTTTGCTTTGATATCTGACGCGGCTGGAGCTGTAAACGTCAGCAGATTTTTGTTGAAATTTTCCCAGCTCACATTCCAGCCTCTCATTCCCCGGCAACAGATACCTCAGGGTCACTCCATGGCAACGGGGAGGAGAGGGGGAGGGGTGAGAGAGAGCGAGAATGAGAGAGTGAAAGAGAGGGAGGGAGAGTAGGGGAGAGAGGCAAGGAAGGAGGTAGGAAGAGAGAAAAGAGAGAGGGTCATGGTGTGAGGGAGGAGAGAGAGAGTGAGAGGCAAGGAAGGAGGTGGGGAGATAGGGAAAGAGAGAAAGAGATAGAGGGAGGTAGGGAGAGAGTGAAAAAGGGGAGGGAGATAGAGATAGTATAGAGAGAGGGATAGAGAGGGATAAAGGGGAGTGATGGTGGAGAGAGACAGAGAGAGGGAAAGAGAAAGAGGAAGGGAGAGAGGGAGATGAGGACAGATAAAGGGGAGAGGGAGGGAGGGAATGATAGTCGATGACAAAAGAACAAAGGAGAGAAAGTAGGGAAGAGAAGACAGAGAATAAAAAGTGTGATGGAGAAAAGGAAGAAGTGAAGGAAGAAGAGAAAGAGGAGGAGGGAACCAGGGGAGAGAATGAGGGAGAGGGAAAGTTAGAAACAGTGGAGAAGGAGGGAGATGGAAATTTTGAGGGGGAGAAGAGAGAGGCAGCCATGGACAACGGGGAGGAAGAACAAGGGAGAGTGAGGGAGAGTGTGTGAGTAAAGCATGGGGATAAACAGGAATAGGCAGGGAAGATAAAATTCTATTAATGAAATCGAGTTTATAAATACATAACCAGCATCGCATACTACATGACTTCATTAATATTTTAGTGATTAAATTAATAATAGAGGAAATGAATAAATAAAACAACCAATTGGTTAATAATATATAAACTGAGTAAATAATACAGCAACCCAGTTTAAATTATCCCCTTAGATTATAATTATCTCTGTGAGAAATTGTTTGCTTTGTGAGTAGGGTAGGATTCTGGAGTGATAGGACCCCTGTATGAAGTGTCATCTGCAACAAATGAGACACCTCGCTCTTCGAGCTGATAACACAAGCTCTGTGCTCACTGACACTGCTACAGTGCTACACATCCCTACCATCACTGTTCCAAAATTCCCCACTCCCACACAACTACAACCCGATTGCAGCTCCCACAGTGTGACCCTCCCTCAGTACCCCCACTCCCACAGTGTGACTCTCCCTCAGTACCACCCCTCCCACAGTGTGACTCTCCCTCAGTACCACCCCTCCCACAGTGTGACTCTCCCTCAGTACCACCCCTCCCACAGTGTGACCCTCCCTCAGTACCCCCACTCCCACAGTGTGATTCTCCCTCAGTACCACCACTCCCACAGTGTGATCCTCCCTCAGTACCACCCCTCCCACAGTGTGACTCTCCCCTCAGTACCACCCCTCCCACAGTGTGACCCTCCCTCAGTACCACCCCTCCCACAGTGTGACCCTCCCTCAGTACCCCCACTCCCACAGTGTGATTCTCCCTCAGTACCACCACTCCCACAGTGTGATCCTCCCTCAGTACCACCCCTCCCACAGTGTGACTCTCCCCTCAGTACCAACCCCTCCCACAGTGTGACTCTCCCTCAGTACCCCCACTCCCACAGTGTGACTCTCCCTCAGTAATGCCCCTCCCACAGTGTGACCCCCCTCAGTACCACCCCTCCCACAGTGTGACTCTCCCTCAGTACCACCCCTCCCACAGTGTGACCGTCCCACAGTACTGCCACTCCCACAGTGTGACCCCCCCTCAGTACCTCCCCTTCCACAGTGTGACCCTTCCTCAGTACCCCCACTCCCACAGTGTGACCCTTCCTCAGTACCAACCCCTCCCACAGTGTGACCCTTCCTCAGTACCAACCCCTCCCACAGTGTGACTCTCCCTCAGTAATGCCCCTCCCACAGTGTGACCCCCCTCAGTACCACCCCTCCCACAGTGTGACTCTCCCTCAGTACCACCCCTCCCACAGTGTGACCGTCCCACAGTACCAACCCCTCCCACAGTGTGACCCTTCCTCAGTACCAACCCCTCCCACAGTGTGACTCTCCCTCAGTACCACCCCTCCCACAGTGTGACCGTCCCACAGTACCGCCACTCCCACAGTGTGATCCTCTCTCAGTACCCCCACTCCCACAGTGTGACTCTCCCTCAGTACCCTCACTCCCACAGTGTGATCCTCCCTCAGTACTACCCCTCCCACAGTGATCCTCCCTCAGTACCCCCACTCCCAGTGTGATCCTCCCTCAGTACCACCCCTCCCGCAGTGTGACTCTCCCTCAGTACCCCCACTCCCAGTGTGACTCTCCCTCAGTACCACCCCTCCCACAGTGTGACCCTCCCTCAGTACCACCCCTCCCACAGTGTGACCCTCAGTACCACCCCTCCCACAGTGTGATCCTCTCTCAGTACCCCCCTCCCACAGTGTGACCCTCCCTCAGTACCACCCCTCCCACAGTGTGACTCTCCCTCAGTACCCCCACTCCCAGTGTGACTCTCCCTCAGTACCACCCCTCCCACAGTGTGATCCTCCCTCAGTACCACCCCTCCCACAGTGTGACCCTCCCTCAGTACCACCCCTCCCACAGTGTGATTCTCCCTCAGTACCACCCCTCCCACAGTGTGATCCTCCCTCAGTACCACCCCTCCCACAGTGTGATCCTCTCTCAGTACCCCCACTCCCACGGTGTGACTCTCCCTCAGTACCCTCACTCCCACAGTGTGATCCTCCCTCAGTACCACCCCTCCCACAGTGATCCTCCCTCAGTACCCCCACTCCCAGTGTGATCCTCCCTCAGTACCACCCCTCCCACAGTGTGACCCTCCCTCAGTACCACCCCTCCCACAGTGTGACTCTCCCTCAGTACCCTCACTCCCACAGTGTGACTCTCCCTCAGTAATGCCCCTCCCACAGTGTGATTCTCCCTCAGTACCTCCCCTCCCACAGTGTGACCCTCCCTCAGTACCACCCCTCCCACAGTGTGACCCTCCCTCAGTACCACCCCTCCCACAGTGTGATTCTCCCTCAGTACCACCCCTCCCACAGTGTGATCCTCTCTCAGTACCCCCACTCCCACAGTGTGACTCTCCCTCAGTACCCTCACTCCCACAGTGTGATCCTCCCTCAGTACCACCCCTCCCACAGTGATCCTCCCTCAGTACCCCCACTCCCAGTGTGATCCTCCCTCAGTACCACCCCTCCCACAGTGTGACCCTCCCTCAGTACCACCCCTCCCACAGTGTGACTCTCCCTCAGTACCCTCACTCCCACAGTGTGACTCTCCCTCAGTAATGCCCCTCCCACAGTGTGATCCTCCCTCAGTACCTCCCCTCCCACAGTGTGACCCTCCCTCAGTACCACCCCTCCCACAGTGTGACCCTCCCTCAGTACCACCCCTCCCACAGTGTGATTCTCCCTCAGTACCACCCCTCCCACAGTGTGATCCTCTCTCAGTACCCCCACTCCCACAGTGTGACTCTCCCTCAGTACCCTCACTCCCACAGTGTGATCCTCCCTCAGTACCACCCCTCCCACAGTGATCCTCCCTCAGTACCCCCACTCCCAGTGTGATCCTCCCTCAGTACCACCCCTCCCACAGTGTGACCCTCCCTCAGTACCACCCCTCCCACAGTGTGACTCTCCCTCAGTACCCTCACTCCCACAGTGTGACTCTCCCTCAGTAATGCCCCTCCCACAGTGTGATCCTCCCTCAGTACCTCCCCTCCCACAGTGTGACCCTCCCTCAGTACCACCCCTCCCACAGTGTGACTCTCCCTCAGTACCCCCACTCCCAGTGTGACTCTCCCTCAGTACCACCCCTCCCACAGTGTGACCCTCCCTCAGTACCACCCCTCCCACAGTGTGACCCTCCCTCAGTACCACCCCTCCCACAGTGTGATCCTCTCTCAGTACCCCCCTCCCACAGTGTGACCCTCCCTCAGTACCACCCCTCCCACAGTGTGACTCTCCCTCAGTACCCCCACTCCCAGTGTGACTCTCCCTCAGTACCACCCCTCCCACAGTGTGATCCTCCCTCAGTACCACCCCTCCCACAGTGTGATTCTCCCTCAGTACCACCCCTCCCACAGTGTGATCCTCCCTCAGTACCACCCCTCCCACAGTGTGATCCTCTCTCAGTACCCCCACTCCCACAGTGTGACTCTCCCTCAGTACCCTCACTCCCACAGTGTGATCCTCCCTCAGTACCACCCCTCCCACAGTGATCCTCCCTCAGTACCCCCACTCCCAGTGTGATCCTCCCTCAGTACCACCCCTCCCACAGTGTGACCCTCCCTCAGTACCACCCCTCCCACAGTGTGACTCTCCCTCAGTACCCTCACTCCCACAGTGTGACCCTCCCTCAGTGTTGATGAGCAGAGGCATCTTGGAGCCCAAGTTCATAGCTCGCTCCTGAAAGTGGTTACAGAATTTAGAAAGGCATATGATGTACTTGTCTTTATTAGACGAGGCATTGAGTTCAAGAGTCAGAATGTTAGGTTGCAGCTTCATAGAGCTCTTGTTAAGCCACATCTGGAGTATTGCATGCAGATTTAATCACTCCATTATAGGGAGAATGTCAAGGCTTTGGAGAGGGTGCAGAAAAGGGTATTGTCTGGATTAGAGGGCATATGCTGTAATGAGAGGGCGGATAAACTTTGGCTGTGGTCTTTGGAGCTGCGGAGGATGAGGGGAGATCTGACAGAGGCTTTGAAAGGCATCGATTGAACACACAGGCAATATCTTTTCCCCAAGTGTTGAAATGTCTAACAGCAGAAGGCATACATTTAAGGCGAGAGAAGGTGATTTCAAAGGAGATGTGAGGGGCAAGTTATTTACCCAGAGCGCTGGGTGCCTGGGATGGAGGTAGAGGTAGATTCATTTGGGATTTTTAAAGCACGCGAACGTGAGGAAAATGGAAGGATATGGACGTTGTGTAGGCAGAAAGGATTAGTTTAGTTGGGAATTTGATTAACAGTGGAATGAGTTTGGCACAAAATTGTGGGCCGAAGGGCCTGTTCCTGAGCTGTTTTGTTCTACGTTCACGCCCCCGACAGTGCGGCCTTTCTCAGTGCCGCTACTTTTTTACAAATGTACAAAACAATAGACATATAAAGGTTAGTGGTTATAACACAGATAGGGAAGCCAGATTAAAATACTGTTATTACCAGCTACAATGCACTCAGTTCCTTGGGGGGTCATCGTTCCAGGAAATACCTCCTGACCATAATTCTTGCACGCACCCTCTCCAAGGACACCCCGGCACAAATGTAGCCCCAGAAGAGCGGCAGGTATGTATCTCTGCCGGGTACCGAGGAGGAGACTGCTGACTGGGTAAGCACGCACACCAGAGCCCTCGACAGGCCGATGCTTTGATTCGCGAATGGCCACCTCGGCTGGGTCCAGGAGCCAGTCTACCAGGGCATCCTCCGAGTGACCCGCACCTCTCCTTATCGGGTGCCCATAAACCAGGAAAGTGGGGCTGACGTATTGACTCCTCCCGCTCCATGTAGACACGCGTATTGACTCCTCCCGCTCCATGTAGACACGCGTATTGACTCCTCCCGCCACAGAAAGGACAGGTGGTCCGTGTATCAGTGAATCTATTGTACGGTACTGCCCTGTGCAACACCCTCCGGCCCAGGTCTCCAGTGTACAGGGGAAAGAGCCCGACATAGAGAGACTTCCACTGGGGGCCTCCCTCAGGGCCTGATGGTGAGACAGGCCGCCACGCCGTGACTGATGGCAGGCGAGGGCCATCAAGTGTGTAAGAAGAGTCCGTACAGGAACGGTGTCTGCGCGTCGCGGAATGGTGGGTGTCTCCGGGAAGCGGCCCATGCTATGAGGCAACAGACACAAAGTGTGCATGCAGCATCTATAGAAAAGAGTAAACAGTGGACGTTTCAGTCCGAGACCCTTCATTTTGCTGTGTGGGTTTGGGTCCCACGAGCACCTCCGACGGAGTAGGGGTTGGCGCGGCCGGAGCCACTCCACACTCCCGAGCCACCCGCGCACCCAGCATGGAGGGCTGGGCAATGACCTACCCCACGGCCAGAGCGCTACCCCTGCAGGGGCAGGAACAGTCTGACCGGAGGAGTCTCTACCCCAGAGCCGCAGTATCTCCGGGTGAAAAGCAGGCAGTCCCGCACAGCAGAGCGGCTGATGCTCGACACTGGGAGTCACGTACCCTCCTTACGGCAATGCCCACGGTGAAGAAAGTGTGTCGCCAGTGTGTGCCACCTCGGAAGGTGCTTGTTGTACAGGTATCTCTGCAGGGTCCTGAGGCAGAGCTGCCAACTGGGTAAGTACACACACCAGAGACTGACCGCCCTCCACAATCGGAAGACGCAGGGTCACAGCGGAGATTCAATCCCTCCTGTTGCCCCAGAAGAAATCCACCAACTTCCTCTGGATCCTGGCGATAATACCGAGGGTGGGACTAAAGTGACCAGCCGGTACCAAAACATGGAGACTACCGGCTGGTTAATGACCGACGCCCTGCCCCGAGACTGGGTGGAGTGGACCCGGGCAGACTCTCTCCCTCCCGCCAGCTGGCCGACCAAGTTGTCCGCTGTGGAGCTTAGGTAGACCTCCAGTCAGAAGAGGTGTGTGCTGCTCTACACCAATTGTTCCTATGATCTCCGGTAGGGAGTCCATCTCCCACTGACCCACGAAAGATCAGAGCACTTTCTCCCCGTTGACCGTGACAGAGGACACGGCTGAGAAAACCCGCTGGCGAACTCACAACTCTGTAGGTCAACGGGGACGGTGATGATGAGGAAGGCATCACCGGCATAGGCCGAAAGGACTACCTTCCTCTCCGGCCCGCGTGGAATCAGACCTGAGAACCGCTTCCTAAGAAGGCACTGGAAAGGCTGTACGCAGAGAGAGAGAACGAACAGATCCCCGACATCGGGCAGCCCTGAAGTTCCGGCCCCACCAAAGTAAAAGGGCGTCGTCAAGAAACGAGGTGGATATTGTCCTGAATGGACCAGCCCGGGACCCTGTAGTGGATCATTTAGGACAGCACGAACCCAGGGCATTGGCCATTGCCTGGGCGAAGATCTTATTTTTGGTGGACAGGACAGACACCGGATTCTTCAGGTGGCCAAGATCCCTCTTCTTCGGCGGTAGGACCACGCCCGCCCCGCGCCAAGAGGGGGCCATCCCACCTGTCGGCCGGCTTTTGTCCAGCAGTCTGGTGTAGTCAGCACCCAGTATGTCCCAGAAGGCGGGGAGGAATTCCACAGTCAACCCATCCAGCCCCGGGGCTTGCATCCCTGTAGCTGGTTAATGCGAAGGTCAATTCCCCCAGCGACAAGGGAGAGTCCAGCCCCTGGAGATCCGCCCTCAGCACTCCCTGCGCCTCCTTACTTGGCGGACCCGGCGAGAACAGGATCGCATAAGGTGAGCGAACTTCCTTAACCATTCTCGCCGGATCCGTGACGCAAGAGCCTTCTTCTGCCAGCAGCTCCACAAGTTGCCTGCCCACACCCCTCCATTTCTCCAGAGTAAAGAATGGCGAGGCACGGTCCAGATCTTCTGCTGGATCCCTGTCCTCACGAAAGCACCTCAGCGCTTCCTTCTTCCCCGGTACCTCTGTCAATGGAGCGGGTCGTCTGTGGTTGGGATCAGCTGAAACTCTAGGTCAAGCTTTCTCGAGCCGCTCGATCTGGGACACCCGCTTCTTGATCGATCCTCGGGCGTATTCCTTGCAAAAGAGTCGGAGTCCCGCCAGAGCCTCGGGAACGGAACAACGCACTCGCCTTGGTCAATATGGCCTAACAGCACAGCTATCTCCCGATGGAAACGCGGACATCAGGCCGGGCGCGGACGCAAGTGTTAACAAGAGTAATCGTACACCGACCCAAGTGCACGGTGAGATACAGCCAGCGACCTGGCCTGAGCTCGGTAACCTTCACTATCTCCAGCTGGAAGGTTGGGGCAACAAGATCGCCACCCTGTTCGAATCGGAGCTGAGGTGACTCATGTCATTCTGGGAGCCAGGTGGAGGTGTGGGTTTCCTGCAGGAAGCTCACCACATACCTCTGTTCCCTGAGGTCTGAGAGATGTCGGAACCCGCGGTAAGACTCCCTGCCGCCATTGATATCAATACTTGCTACTGTGACCTTCCTGACTGAGCTACATCTTCTCACTAATGCCCTGGCTACCGGGAGCAGGCACATACCCTGTGTCCAAGCACCCCGAACAGGGCTCTCAGGAACTCCCTGAACCGGCGTTGCTCCAACACAACCGCTAACAAATACCTCCCCTTTTTAAGGATAAATCGCACAAACCCAGGCAGGTCCTTCCATCGATCAGCGGCTAGTCAGGCCTTATGCTGTCTGTGCAGAGTCAGCTAAGAACTCCCAAATTTCCTCCACAGACACAGTCTGAGGCTCACTGCTGGGAACGAGTTCCTCCGCCATTTCGGCTTCAAAAGTGCCCTCCCCGTTCCTGTCACTGCATCCTAGGTCATCCTCATCTTCACTGTCCCGTCCCCACACGCTCACCCCAGTCATCTTCACTGTCTCGCTCCCACACACTCACCCCAGTCCTCATCTTCACTATCTCACTCCCACATGCTCACCCCAGTCCTCATCTTCAGTGTCTCGCTCCCACACACCCACTCCAGTCCTCATCTTCATGGTCCCGTTCCCACACGCTCACCCTAGTCCTCATCTTCACTGTCCATCCCCACACGCTCACCCCAGTCCTCTTTCTCTCTGTCCCATTCCCACACAGTCACCCCAGTCCTCATCTTCACTGTCCCATCCTCACACTCACCCCAGTCCTCATCTTCACTGCCTTGCTCCCACATGCTCACCCCAGTCCTCATCTTCACTGTCTTGCTCCCACACACTCACCCCAGTCCTCATCTTCACTGTCCATCCCCACACGCTCACCCTCGTCCTCATCTTCACTGTCCCGTTCCCACACGCTCACCCCAGTCCTCGTCTTTCTGTCCCATTCCCACACAGTCACCCCAGTCCTCATCTTCACTGCCCCGTCCCCACACGCTCACCCCACTACCGGTAGCGGCCGTATCGAGTGTCCCCTCCACAGGCATGGCCCTAGCCTCAGGAGCAGTGCGAGGAAGAGACCCCATTCTCCCTGGATTGTCAACAACACCTCCGCCCCCGCCAGCCTGTTCCTGTTACGGGACAGAGCTGGCCCCTGCTCACTGGTAATACTCTCCGCCATGGCTCCTGTGCCCAGTTTGAACATCCCATCAGCCTCCTTGAAGTCCGAAAGAAGGGCTCGAGCCACCTTGTCCTTGACCACCTCTGCACCCAGATCGCTTTGGTCACCCACCGCTGGGGCCCACTGACCTCTGGGAGGGAACTTTGCTTCTATGGAGCTACAATATGAGAGACCTCCCTCACCGGCGACCCCCTTCTCTCTCCACTGACCGCAGATGACCCCCGTTCACCAGTGCCAATCCTCGCCTCAGAGGACACACACCCTGAGCTCTCCACTGCACCCAAGGATGAACCAGTCCTGGGAACAACCCATATTTGCCAGGGTCCCCTTCAACCCAGAGGCTACATCCTGAGGGGTTGGAGTCCCGGCAAAGAGGGAGTCTCTTTCCATGGATGGCCTCTGAGTGATGGGACCATCCTTCTGTTCCGAGGAGGCAGAGGCAACCGAGGGAGGCTCTACGGTGCCCTCCCCCATGTGTCTGAGCATGCAGCCTTTTGTGGGGGTAAATCTTCCCCCTTAGCTGATTCCATATCTTTGGATTCTGAGGATGCACTCCTCCTCTGATGTGGAGAGGCTTGGTGACCTCCATTTCAGCAGAACTCTTGGGCCTCAGCACCAGGTCCTCCCTCACAGCCTCTCCAGACCCTTGCTGAGCCACAGAGATATCCGTACCCACCAGGCAGGGACTAAGGGAAGGCCCTGGCTCATCCTTCTGCAGTGGAAAGGCCTGGAAATCTTTCTTCTTCCCCTTAGCCTTCCTGGCCTTTACCTCAACCCACCCCTCCTCGCTAACCGTGGCACGCTTGTCCCCACCAGGATCAGGAGGCACAACGGGGGGGGGAGGTTAGGAGCAAGGGGCAGAGGCAATGGGGAGGCCCTGAGGGGCTGTCCTGCGCTGCCACAGATGAGAGCGGCCTGGCATTTAGGGCAATTCTTATGAATATACCAAACCCCTTGCAGCTGGCCCGTAGCTCAGCGGATCCTTCCGTGCCATACATGAAAATACCCTTCAGCATCCCCCGGCCATTCCAGCTCCATTAGTACCACATGATGGAGGCTAAGCAGATGCCCAGAATGACCTCAGTCTGGCTTGAGCAGTATACAGATGCTGGCGACCTCATCTCCCCCAAAGTACACAGTTTGGGGAGAAGGTCTGCTTCATGGAGGTGAAAGTGCGCGTTATAGAGGATCACCTCCTGAACAGGGCCTGTTGCTGGCTCTATCGGCGGAAAGCCCCCTTTGAGCAACACACACAAAATGCTGGAGGAGCTCAGCAGGCCAGGCAGCATCTAGGAAAAGAGTGAACAGTCAATGTTTTGGCCCAAAAATTTGACTACTCTTCTCCACAGATGCTGCCTGGCCTGCTGACTTCCTCCAGCATTTTGTGTTTGTTGCTCGGATTTACAGCATCTGCAGATTTTCTCTTGTTTATGATGAGACCCCTTTGACGTTTACCCGCAGACTCAGGGCTAAGGACACTCTCTAGTGGACCGTAGGTAGAAAGGGTCTTCTGGTGCAGCTGGCCAATCCCAGTAAGGCCCTCATCTCCACCCACTGACACTGCCACAGTAGCTAACTTCTCCGTTGCACTCAAAGGTGAAGGGATATCGCGTTGCACCATGCTTTTTAGCTATTAGTCTGAGAGGTGGTGTCTCTGCAGAAGATCTTTCTCTAGAAGCTGCCACTCCTGTGTAGGATCTCAGGCTTGCAATTTTGAAGCTGCAGTCCATCATGTTACTGCACCACTCAGTCAGAAATCAAAACACCAAGATATTTACCTATTAGTCCTTCGAAGAGCTGTTCAGAGAAGAGAGAAGGGATAGGAATCTCTTCCAGACAGGCAGAAAAGTCTGTGCAATGTAGACTTTGCACAGACCCTCCTGATGCGAAGCGTCTTCTGCCGGACTGCCTTGATGTTCTTCCATCAGCACCAAAGTCCAAAGCAGTTGCTGCAAAACTCCTGATCCAGCCGTCCTGGGCTGAGTACGTTTCAAGTACGCGGTTTCCCAGTGTTAACAGCTAGAGAAATCCATCCCAGATTCCACTAAATATTGCAAAAATGAACTTCTGTCAACCTGCCAGCCACAGTTGCTGCCGGAGCTCGAGCACAGACTCAACAAACACAGCAAAACAGCTTTCCTCTGATAAGAAAACTGCTGTGGTCCACTGCCGAAGATAAAACCTTCCTCCATCCTCATCACCATTCTACAGGGTTTATTTCTGGAATAAGTTGACTTTTTCCAGAGAGCTCCCACAGCATCGCCGTTTCTTTTACAAAACCACAAAAGTTTATTCACACAAAATACAAACATCAAGTATTTACAAGACAGTGAACAAATTCAAATTATATATGGTTATTACTGTCTATAAAACAGTCAATGCCCTTGGGGCAGGGCACCGGTCCCGGAAATCCCCCACTGTACCCATTGTGACCGCATACTCCCTCTCTAGGGACAGCCGGGCACTAATGTATTCTCGGAAGAGGGGCAGGCAGTCGACCCAGACAGACCACTCGACTTTCTGCCGGCTAGACCCATGAATGGCCAACTTGGCCAGGCCCAGAAGCAAGACCACCAGTAGATCCTCCCAATGCCGTGCCCCTTCCGTACTGGATGCCTGTATATAGGGAGCGCGGGGCTAAAGTGTAACCAGATCCTGAGCAGCTGCTCTTTCAGATGTTCAAACAGGGGCAGCAACCTCTCACACTCCATATCAGCGTGGGACACTGACTCATCCCGGACACAGAGTGGACAGGTGGACGGGGTGTCAGTGAACCTGCCCAAAGACCTGTTGCATGGTACTGCCCTATGCAACACCTTCCATCCCAGGTCCCCAATGTACAGGGGAAGAGCCCCTTCATAAAGAGATTTCAGCTGGGGATCTCCCCCACCACCAGATGGTAAAACAGATTGCCACAGTAAATCTGGTTGTGTGACCCTCCATCAGTACCGCCGCTCCCACAGTGTGACCCTCCCTCAGTGTTGCCCCTCCCAATTGTTGTGCTCCCTTAGTGCAGGGATTTCTTTGCTCCAAGAAAAGTCAGTGGTCCTGGGTATGGAATAGTGCCTGTGGTGGTGTCTCCCATTAGGGCTACAGTGAGGAGTGGTGTGGTCACGTGGGGTGCAGGTGATGACTGCTTTCCACTGATTCCTGGCCAGGTCTGCAAGGGGTCATTCAGTCTCTCCACACGATCCTCCAAAAGAAGGGGAAGGGAGCTGATCCCCACCGATTCAAGAGATTCCTGGAATCCCTGGAGAAGGTTATATGGAGAAGATGGGAGAGGACTCGAGGGGAAGCTCTGCTCCTTCTTCCTAGGGCTCTGGTGAAGGGTCTTAATAAGATGCATCACAAAGCTTGGTGTAGCTCCTCTCAGTGTCAATGGCGACAGCGGGAGCTCTCCGCAGATTCCAGCATCTCTCTGTCTTCCAGGACAGGAGATATGTGGTGAACTTCTTTCAGGAAACCCACACCGTTCCAGGAGATGAATCCACCTGTCTCCTGGAATGGTGAGGGGAGGTCTTCATGAGCCACCTCTGTTCCACATCGAGTGGGATGGCCATCTCATTGGCTCCTTTTTTTCCAGCCTGAGGTATTGCAGGTGCTGGAGCTCGTGCCAGACAGTCTGCCTCACCTCGCCGTGCGCCAGGATGGCGTGCCGATGCATTTTGTCAATGTGTACACCCCTGAACCCAGCCCGGGGCAGGCACTCCTGTTCCGCGAAGTGTTTGTGTTGCTGGGGCCTATAGACCATAGCGAATGCATCATCCTGGGAGGTGATTTCAATTGCACCCTCGAGGAGAGGGATTGCACTGGTCTCCAGAGTAGCTGAGCAACAGTGAGGAAGCTAAAGGAGCTGGTTGTGACCTTTGACTAGCAGAGCCTTCACCCTGACTGCTGTGCTTTCTCAAGGTGGGGTGGAGGCTCGGGGATCGGTCCACTGTACATCCCCATGGTGCACGTCTCCTAAGTGTCAGCCTGCTCCACGTGGCCAGTTGCGTGCTTGGACCACCACCTGGTTCGGGCAAAGCTCAGTGCCCTGCCCGCACAAGTGGGGTCTGCGTACTGGCATTTCAACAACCGGCTGCTGGAGGATGGCCAACTCCAGAATTCGTTCCGTCAGTCTTGAAGGACCTGCTAGGAAAAGCAGGGGAGTTCCCCCTCCCTGAGACTCTGGTGGGAAATGGGCAAGGCTCACAACCAACTGTTCTGCCAGGGATATGCCCGTGGGTGGACCAAGCGGCAGATGTCTGTGATCAATCGGCTTGAGAAGGAGCTGACTGGCTTGGAGTCCAGGCTGGGGCTGACCGATGGAGAAACACCCCTCTGGGATTAGAACCAGAGGAAGAAGAAAGCACTGAGGCACCTGCAGTTTGAGAGGTCCCAGGGCAGCTATGTGAGGTTATGCTACAGGATCCAGACCAAGCCTCACCCGTCTCTTCTTTCTTTCTTTTCTTTTTCAATCTTTTTATTAGTTTCATAAAAATAAACATAACATGGTAGTAGTACAAAGTTATTGGGAATACATTGTTATAATTAACATAAAGCCAGATAACACTTAAATGATAAAACTCCCAATCATATAGGGTACAAATGAATAATATAAAACTTGAGAAGGGGAGGGGTATCCGCAGGCAGCTTCTGGAGTTGCTAGCAGAGGATGGCTCCTCCATCATGGATCCGGCTGGAATTACTGTAGAGTTTTATTCCTTTTCTGTAGCTCTATCCTCGCCCGCCCCACGCAGTGACAATGCACGCAGGGCTCTGTGAGAGACTTGCCAAGGGGGTGCTGACTGGCTAGATGCTCTGCTGTCTTTGGAGGTGCAGACCAGTTGCAGAGAGGGAAGTCCCCGACTGGATGAGTTGACATCTGAATTTCTCTAGGTCTTCTGGGAGATCCTGGGGGTCGATTGGTCCAGGGTATAAAGCCTGGCAATGGCTGATATGCTCCTCGTGGCGCAGAGCAAGAAGTGGGGTCTCCATTACCTAAAGAATCGATGCCCAGTATCTCTCCTCAGTCTGGACTCTGTGCTGGCTGAAGTGGTCGACCCTGGTCAGTCGCACATGGTCTCAGGGTGGTCCAACCAGGATACTCACCTATGCCAAGAGGCTGGACTGTCAGTCACCATTCTCTCCCTTGACCAGGACAAAGTGTTTGACAGGGTGGACCACAAGTACCTTTTTGGCCGGCTGCACATGTTTGGGCTCTGGCCCATGTCCGAGTGTTGCATACTGCTATGGACAGCCTTGTTAAAGTTAATGGGTCTTTGACAGAGCCCTTGTGCTTTTGGAGGGCTGGGTGTGCATCAGGGGAGCCCCATGTCCGGACAGTTGTATTCTAACTGCGTGGTGCCATTCCTGTGCCTTTTCTGTAGGAAGTTAACAGGTTTGGTTCCACACGAACCAGACGTGGAGGTCGTCCTTTTGGTTTATGCCGATGACGTTCTCCTCATGGTCACTGGCCCTGTTGACTTGCAGAGGATGCGAGACTGGCAGCAGATCTTCTTGGCCATGTCCTCTGCAAGAGTCAACAGGGAACAGTGAGCGGGCAGAGAGGGTGGGTCAGAGGCAGATGGACTCCCGACTGGAGGGGTTAAGACCCGTTGCGAGGAGCACCATACCCTTTCTCTACATGGGGGTCTACCTGAGCTCAACTGAGGATGCCTGGCTTGTGAACTGGTGGGACCTGGAGACAAAAATCTCTGCCCAGCTGGGACGCTGGCCAGGTCTGCTTCGTGCAGTCTTGTACCAAGGAAGAGCTTTGGTAATACATCTGCTGGTGGCCTCCATGTTATGGTTACTTTTGTCCCACCCAGTGCTTTTGTCTCCAGGACCCAGAAGAGAGAGTTGCAAATGTTCCAGGGTAATAGGAGGCAGCGGGTCTCTGCTGTGGTCCAGAGTCTCCAAACTGCAGAGCTGGTCAGTCATTGATATGTGGCCACTCCCAGCCGGCGGCTCTCCACCTCAGGACCCTGCAGAGACACTTGTTTATCGACCACCCGCTGAGGTGGCGTGTGCTGGCACTTTCTCCACCGGGACCATTGGCTGCAGGAGGGCACGTGGTGGTAAGCATGCACTGTGGGAACCGCCCCGTGTTATCGAGAGCTGCTGCAGGTACGGGGTGGAGACAGGGGGCTGCTGTGCTGGTGGGGGATGGGCTCTGGCTCTGAGGGCGGCCGGTCCCCATCCTATCACGGTGGGTGTCGAGGAGGCTGGGGGGGGGGGAGGGGAGTGGCCCCCAGGCAGCACTGACACCTGTTCAGCTGGAATTGCTCATCGGACTCAGTCCGTGAGACATTGTCCCTCGCGGGAGAGGGTCCCACATACTGTGAGCTGTCCTGTGGGAGTGCCCACTGTGCCCTTCTGCAATGTACCAAGCAGGTTATTGTACAGGCTGCTCATGCACACCTTCCACTTCCCTGCCTTTGTCTGTCGACTGGACTCGCCAAGGCAGTCTGTTTTATATCCAGCAGCAGAGGTGGTCTATAGTGGAAATATCTTTATGAAGGGGTTCTTCCCCTGTACATTGGGGACCTGGGGTGGAAGGTGTTGCATAGGGCAGTACTGTGCAACAGGTCTTTAGGCAGGTTCACTGACACCCCGTCCACCTGTCCATCCTGTGGCTGGGAGGAGTCAGTCTATCATGCATATATGGAGTGTGAGAGGTTGCAGCCCGTTGTTTGAATAGGGTATGCCCCACGCTCCTGATATATGGGCACCCAGTTTTGAAGGGGAGGGGTTGCTTGAAGGATCTACCTGGGCCTGGCCAAGACAGCCATTCACGCGTCTAGGTGGTGGAAAGTCGAGGGCTCTGCCTGGGCCGACTGCCTGCCCCTCTTCCGAGGATACATTAGTGCCTGGCTGTCCTCGGAGAGGGAGCATGCGGTCACAATGGGTACAGTGGGGGATTTCCGGGGGTGGTGCCCCGGCCCAGGAATTGTCTATTTTACAGACTAATAATCATATGATTTGAATTTCTTCACTGTCTTGTAAATACTTGATGTATGTATTTTTGTATAAATAAACTGATGTAATTTTGTAAAGAGGGGTGGTACTGAGGGATGGTAATTCTCTTCTAATGAAAGCTAGCTCAGACTGCTTCATCACAGAGAAATGATGAATATACTGTGGAGAAATGAATAGTCATGTACCTTTCCTCCTCATCTCTGTTCCACATGGACATCCCTCTATTCGGAGGCTGTACCATCTGGTCCTAGATGTCCCCACCAAAGGAAACATCCTCTTCACTTCCTCCATCTAGGCCTTTCAACATTTGATGGGTTTCAATGAGATCTTCCCTCATTTATCTAAATTCCAGCGAGCTGAGGCCCAGAACTTTCAATCACTTCACATGACACCCTCTTCGTTCCCGGAATCACTCTTGTGAACCTCCTCTGAACCATGTCCGAAGTCAGCACATCCTTTCTTAAATAAGGAGGCCAAAACTGCTGAAAATACTCCAAATGAGACCTCACCAGTGCCTTTTAAAGCCTCAGCATCACATCCTTGCTTTTATATTCTCGTCCTCTCGAAATGAATGCTAACATTGCACTGGACTTCCTCACCAGTGACTGAACCTGCAAATTAACCGTTTTTGGATTCCTGCACAAGGACTCCCAAGTCCCTTTGTGCATTGAATTTTTGAGTTTTCTCTCCATTGAGAAAATAGTCCATGTTTTTATTCCTTCTACTAAAGTGTATGACCATACTACTTCTCGACTCTGTATTCCATCTGCCACCTCTTTGCCCATTCTCCTAATCTGTCTCAGTCCTTCTGTAGCCTCCCTACTTCCTCAACACTACCTGCCCCTCCACCTATCTTTGTATCGTCTGCAAACTTGGCCACAAAGCCCTCAGTTTCATCACCTAAATCATTGACGTACAACATTAAGTGAAGCCATCCCAACACAGACTCCTGTAGAACAGCTCTAGTGACTGGCAGCCAATCAGAAAAGGCTCACTTTCTTCCCACTCTTTGCCTCCTGCCAATCAGCCAATGTCTATCCATGCGATTATCTTTCCTGTAATACCCTGGGCTCTTGTTTAGCAGCCTCTCATGTCGCACCTTGTCAAAGACTTTCTGAAGATCCAAGTACACAACATCCATCGATTCTCCTTTCTCTATCCTGCTTGTTATTTCTTCAAAAAAATTCCAACAGATATGTCAGTCAAGATCTTCCCTTAAGGAGACCATGCTGACTTGTGCCTATTTTGTCATGTGCCTCCAAATACCCTGAAACCACATAGAGTACTTGATGAACTCCAATGTCTTCCCAACCACTGAGGTCATGCTAATTGGCCTATAATTTTCTTTCTTCTGCCTCCCTCTCTTCTTGAAGAATGAAGTGACATTTGCAATTTTCCAGTCCTCCAAAACCATTCCAGAGTCTATTGATTCTTGTAAGATCAATCCTACTGACCGCAGTGGCTGCTGCTTCCTCCTTCAGATTCCTGGAGTGTAGTCCATCAGTTCCAGATTGCTTATCTACTTTCAACCTTCCCAAGCAACGTTTCCCTAGTAATAGCAACTGTACTCACCTCTGCCCCTTGACACTCTCGAACTTCCAGCATGCTGCTTGTGTCTTCCATAGTGAATACTGATGCAAAATACTTATTCAATTAGTCCACCATTTCCTTGCCCCCCGTTACTATCTACTCTTGCCTCTCTTTTACTCTATATATATCTGAAAAAAACTTTTGGTATCAATTTTGATATTATTGGCTAGGTTACCTTCATATTTCATCCCCCCCCCATGGTTGTTTTAGTTTCCTTATGTTGATTTTTAAAAATTTCTCCATCCTCTAAATTCCCATTAGCCTTTGCTTTATTATATGCCATCTCTTTTACTTTATGTTGGCTTTCACTTCCTTTGTCAGCCATGGTTGTGTCATCCTGCCTTTAGAATACCTCTTCTTCTTTAGGATGTATCTACCTTGCATCTTCTGAATTGCTCTCAGAAACTCCAGACGTTGCTACTCTGCCATCATCTCTGCTAGTGTACCCTTCCAATCAACTTTGGCCAGCTCCTCTCTCACACCTCTGTAATTCCCTTTACCCCACTGCAATACTGATACATCTGACTTTCACTTCTTCCTTTCAAATTGCAGGGTGAATTGTATCATATTACGATCACTGTTTCCTCAGGGTTCCTTTACCTTAAGCTCCTTAACCAGCACCCAATCTAAAATAGCTGATCCCTCGTGGGCTGCACCACAAACTTCCCCAAAAAGCCATCTCAGAGGCAGTACTCAAATTCTCTTTTGGGATCCTGGATCAACTTGATTTTCCTGATCTATCTGCATTTTGAAATTCTCCATTATTAATGCAAAATTGCCTTTTTGACATGCTTTTTCTATCTCCTGCTGTAACTTGTAGACCACATCTTGGCTCCTGTTTGGAAACCTGTAAATAACTCCCATCAGGGTCTCCTTAGCCCTGCAGTTTCTTAACTCTACCCACGAGGATTCTACATCTTCCCTTCCTATGTCACATCTTTCTAAAGATTTAATTTCATTTTTTACCAGCAGAGCCACTCCAACCCTTCTACCTACCTGCTAGTCCTTTCGATAGAGTGTGTATCCTTGGATATGAAGCTCCCAACTACAATCATCTTTCAGCCATGACTTTGTGATACCCACACGTCATACTTGTCAATCTCTACCTGCACCACAAGATCATCTGCCTTATTCCGTATACTGCTTGCATTCAGATATAACACATTCAGTCCTGTATTCATCACCCTTTCCAATTTTGTCTCCCTCTAACACTGCAACCCCCCCCACCCCACTGACTGCAATTTTGTCCTATCATCTTCCTGTCCTTCCCAACATTGCCTCAACACACCGCTTTTGCTTGTAAACTAGCATCCCTATCCTCAGCCCTATTACTCTGGTTCCCATCACCCTGCCAACAGTTCTAGCAAACCCTCCCGCAAAGATATTGGTCTCCGTCAGGTGCAGGTGTAGCCCGTCCATTTTGTACATGTCAACCCTTCCCCAGAAGAGATCCTAATGATCCAGAAATCTGAAACCCTAGCCCCTGTAATAGTTCCTCTGCCAAATCATCCTATTCTTGACCTCACGGGTGCATGGCACAGACAGCAATCCGGAGACTGTTATCCTCAAGGTCTTGTTTTTAAGGTTTCTACCTAGCTTTCTAAATTTTCTCTGTAGAGTCTCCTCTCATTTCCTTTCTTTGCCATCGGTGCCCATATGTACCAAGACACCAGGCTGCTCACTTTCCCCCTTTAGAATGCCATGGCCATGATCTGCGACGTCCCTGACCCTGGCACCAGGGAGGCAACATGCCATCTGTGTCTCTCTCTGTCACATCCACAGACTATCCTATCTACTCTTTTAACTATGGAATCTCCTATCACTACTGCAGTCCTCCTCTGGCCCTTCCCTTCAGAGCCATGGTGCCAGACTCAATGCCAGAGACCCGATTGCTGCCGCTCCCCCCAGTACGTCATACCCCCACCCCCAAACAGTATCCGAAACAGTGTGCTTGTTATTGAGGGGAATGGCCACATGGGTACTCTGTACTGCTGCCCATTTCCCTCCCCTCTCTGGGCAGTCACCCACTTACCTGCCCCCTGCAACCTAGGGGTGACTGCCTCCCTGTCGCTCCTATCTATCATCTATCATCTCCTCAGTTTGCCTCAAGAGCCGAAGGTCACTGAGCTGCAGCTCCAGTTGTTTAGCACCTCCTCTGAGGAGCTGCAGTTTGGTGCACTTGGTGCAGATACGGTTATCCAGGAGGCTGGAGCTCACCCAGAATTCCCACATCTCACACAAAGAACAAAACACAGCCCCTGGAGCCATTATTACTGCCCGTACTGTACACTTACAGATGCCGAATAAGAAAGAAAAAGCTTACCAGATAGTTACATCACCCAAGCCTCTAGAGCAAAAGCCCCACTCTAACATTACTCCACTCCAACAATGGCCACTCCACGTACCCTTCCCTTATTATTATTTGACCCTGCTAATGAATCCCGACCTTCAATTGACCGCTGTTCAAGCTCTGAAAAAATGTCTATGAAGTGCTGATAAAGACGTAGACTATTTTATGAATGGGGAGCAAATACAGGAATCAGAGGTGCAAAGGGACTTGGAGTCATACTGCAGAAGTCCCTAAAGGTTAACTTGCAAGTTGAGTCGGCGGTAATGAACACAGTGTTAACATTCATTTCGAGAGGACTAGAGCAAGGATGTAACATTAAGGCTCTATAAGACATTCATCAAACAGCACTTGGAATGTGGTCATTAGTTTTGGACCCCTTATCAAAGAAAGGATGTGCTGGCATTGGAGGGGATGTTCAGAAGAATGATCTGGAGATTGGAAGGGTTAATGTATGAGGAGCATTTAATGGCTCTGGGCCTGTACTCAATGGAATTTAGAAAAATGAGGGGGATCTCATTGAAACCTATTGAATATTGAACAACCTAGATAGAGCAGATGTAGAGAGGATGTTTCCTATACTGGGGAGTCTAGGACCAGAGGGTACAGCCTCAGAATAGTAGGACATTCCTTTAAAACAGAGATGAGAAATGTCTTTATCCAGAGGGTGGTGAGTTCATTGTCACAGGTAGCTGTGGAGGCCAGGTCATTTGGGTATATTTAAAGTAGAGGTTGATAAACTCTTGATTAGTAAGGGTCTCAAATGGAGAGGGCAGGAGAATGGAATTGAGAGGGATAATAAATAGGCCATGGTGGAATACTGTAGCAGATTCAATGGGCTGAATGGCCTAATTCTCTTCTTAGGTTTTCTAGTCTTATGGAGTTGTTAGAACGGGTTAAAGCCATGCTACCAGAATCATGGGTCCAGAGGAAAGCGGCCAATATGTCACCACGCCAAGAGTGACACTCTCTCTCATTGCATTCATCACTGACACTGCGTGGAAGACATACAGCAATGTTTTCCATTGTTGTGTCCCTATTTCTTATAAAGACAATTGAATCCTTTGTGCCTTTGAATATCTTTCAAGGGATGTTCTTTGGCAGATGGGATCAAGAGAGAGCTGTGGCTATGTGCAACGGTCCCACAGGATGAGCAGCATCGGAGGGACTCGGGTACTCGTGTGTGTAAATCCTCCACCTGGCAGCACCTGTCTTCCCCCATGGAGGGTCCATTAAGTAAGAGGCATGGGAGGCACAGAGATTCTGAACCAGGATCCCAGTTATTATCACTGACATATGTGGTGAAATTCAACATTTTATGGCAGCAGTACAAGATTCAAGACTCAAGTACATTTATTATTAAAAGAATGTATACAACCTTGAGATTTGCTTGCTCACAGGTAGCCACAAAGCAAGAAACCTGAAGTAACCCAATTAAAGAAAAAAAAGAATAAAAAGAAAAGACCAACACTCGAGGCGTAAGAGAAGGGAAAAAAATACAAGTCATGCAAATAATTGAAGCGAACAACAGCATTCCAAACCAAAAATGAGTCCTCAGATCCAAACCCTGGAGTAGGCCCAAAGCCTCGCTTATCAGCTCATCATATTAGTGGGTATGGAGCACAGCAGCTGGGGCAGCCTTCGTAGCCTCAGCAACACGGAGATGATCATCGCAGAGAACGAGCAAAATCAGCTCTCATCTCCAATCTGGGCGGGCGTTTAAATTGTCTAAACAGTGTATCATACCTCCCACTGGGCTGCTGGTACCACTGCAGTGAAAGGCTCCGGGCCTAGCCACGCTGCCCAGTGACTCGCTCCAGGCCCCCACTTCATCACCCAGCCTGAAGCCGTGCTCAAGCTCTTCAAAACAGCTCAGCACCCAGAGCGATCCAAGCTCACACCCGAGCCAGTACGGTGAAAAACATTAAAAAATACTGAAAGGAATTAACTTTATTTGTCACATGTACATCAAAACATATAGTGAAATGCATTGATTGCCTCAAAACTGATCAGCGAGGATTGTTCTGGGGGTAGTTTACAAATGTCCTTTCGCTTTTCTGTCACCAATACAGCACGCCCACAACTCACTAACCGTAACCCTTACAACTTGGGAGGTGTGAGGAAACAGGCACACCTGAAGGAATCTCTCACAGTCACGAGGAGAACATACAAACTCCTTAGAAACAGCAACAGAAGTTGAACCCCAATCGTACAAACTGTTGTAAAGTGTCGTGCTAACCACTATGTTATAGTGTCAGACTATAAGTTACAAGAAGAAATATTTTTAAGAATATGCAAAATGAGAACAAAATATTGCCCTTGGTTCACGCACCATTCAGAAATCTGATGGTGGAGGGAAAGAAACCGTTCCTGAAATTTTGACTGTGGGTCTTCAGTCTCCTGTACCTCCCCCCTGATGGCAGTAATGAGACGAGGGCATGCCCTGGATAGTGAAGGTCCTTGGTGATGGACCTTCTTAAGACACCACCTTCTGAAGATATCGTTGATGGTGGGAGGGTAGTGGCCATGATGGAGCTGGCTGAGTTTTCAATCCTGTGCAAAATTTTCAGACTGTGCATTGGCACCTCCGTACCAGACGGTGATGCAACCAGTTGGAATGTTCTCCACGATACATCTGTAGAAATTTGCAAGAGTCTTTGCTGACATAACACATCTCCTCAAACTTCTAATGAAATATAGCTGCTGCCGCGCCTTCTCCATGATTGCGTCCATATATGAGCCCAGGATAGGTCTTCAGAGGCGTTGACGCCCATAAGCAACAGGTTTCAATTCCAGAGACCCTGGTTCGGTCCCGCCTCTGGAACTGTCTGTGTGGAGGTTGCAAGGTCGCCTTGTGACCGTGGGCCCGCCTCTGGAACTGTCTGTGTGGAGGTTGCAAGGTCCTCTTGTGACCATGGGCGTTTTTCCCCAGGTGTTCCAGTTTCCTCCCTAAGATGTGTGGGTCAGTGGATTAACGGACTGACTCCAGTGTGTGGTTGGAGGGGGAGGGCCAGGCTGCCGTGACCTGCTGGGAGGGGACAGATTGAAGAGGGATGGGTGCCGTTGTTCTGGGATCAACACAGTATGGGTGGGCCAAATAGCCTCCTTCTATGGTTTAAGGAACAGAAGAATTGAGAAATACATTGGGAGCATGGTTAGTAAAGGGATAGGATCTCGGGATTCACAAATACGTTACAGAGCAGAGAGGTGTCACTGAGCCACACCACCTCAGCAAGGTCCCATGCTCACATGGCACCCAGGTCTCGCACATGTTCTGCTCCCGTCCTAGTCCCTGTCCAGCCTCATGTACTCACTGCCTCCATTCTTCTGCAGGGCCTGGTTAGGAACTCCTCACTGGCCAACACCTCGCCGGCCCGTCCGCCTACCCCATGGCAATGAACGACGCCGTCATCACGGGCTGGCCTCAGTCTGCTGAGGAAGGGGCTCCAGGTGGGACCCGGCCTCCACTCTTGAACTCACCTCGGCCTCAGGATCCCAACTTCTTCTCTGGGAATGTCTCTTCCCCGATTTTCTGGACATCTGAATTAGGTTGGAGTAGTGGAAAAAGTACTCAGCGTTAGCAGTCCTGTGCTGTTGGTGTGAAGGGGCTTGTCGGGCAGTCTGAGGGTCATTGCACCCAATAGGATCACCTAGTAGATATCGTCCAGCTCACTGCATCATTCCCCAGGGCCCAGATGCTACAGATCACCCAGTACGTGGTGGATGTGACAAGGTTTCTGCCACCACCATTCTTGGACAGACAACTCCAGTCTACCCCAATCTTAAGCATTTCTTGGCTCCCCTTTGACCCAGGCATTGTGCCCAGTGCAGGTCACTACACTTCTGGAGAGTGGGAAGGTCCCTGGGAGGGGATGGATAAGACTTACAGGGACGGATCCAGGGAGAAGGCATCCCAGCCCCAGGGTGGGTGTGGAGAAGCCCGGGTGGTTCTACTGGAACCGAGAAGGTTGGGAGGAGACGGGATTGAGGTAGACAAGGTCGAGTGGAATTTAAAGACATTGTAAGAGTTAGACCATACTTGGAGTATAGTGAGCAGTCAGTATTTGGCCATTCAGCCCATCAGGACTGTTCTGCCATTCCATCATGACTGATTTTTATCCCTCTCCCGCCTTCTCCACATGACCTTTAACACCCTTACTAATCAAGGAGCTATCATCCTCTGCTTTAAATACACTCAGTGACTTGCCTTCACAGCTAAATGTGGCAATCATTTCCACAGATTCACTACGCCCTGCTAAAGGAAATCCTTGCATCTCTGTTCCAAAGGGACATCCTTCTATCCTGAGGCTGGGCCCTCTTGTGCTATACCGCCCCAATACTGGAAACATCCTGTCTATATCCACTCTATCTAGGCCTTTCAATATTTGAAAGGCTTTGATTAGATCCCCCCTCATGCCTCTAAATTCCAGCAGGTACAGGCCCAAATTCTTCAAACACTCATCATATGCTAACTTTCTTATTCCTGGGGTCCTTCTTGTGAATGTTGCCTGGACCCTCTCCAATGCCAGCATCCTTTTTTGGATAAAGGGTCCAAAACTCCAAGTGCAGCGTGACCAGTGCCTTAAAAAGCCTTAACATTACATCTTCGCTTTTTTAGCCCTCTGGATATTAGATTATGAGGACACTCAGTCCTTGTTTATTGTCATTTAGTAATGCATGCATTAAGAAATGATACAATGTTCTTCCAGTATGATATCACAGAAACACAGGACAGACCAAGACTAAAACTGACAAAAAACGCATAATTATAACATATAGTTACAACAGTGCAAAGCAATACCGTAATTTGATAAAGAGCAGACCGTGGGCACGGTAAAAAAAAGTCTCTAAGTCCCGATAGCCCCATCATCTCACACAGACGGTAGAAGGGAGAAACTCTCCCCGCCATGAACCTCCAGCGCTGCAAACTTGCCGATGCAGCACCCTGGAAGCACCCGACCACAGCCGACTCTGAGTCCGTCCGAAAATGTCGAGACTCCGTCCAGCCCTCCAACACCGAGCACCGAGCACTATCTCTACCGAGCACATTGACCCCGCCCCAGCCGCCGAGCATCAAGCAAAACCAAGGACTCGGGGCCTTCCCCTCCCGAGATTCAGGATCACACAGTAGCAGCAGCAGTGAAGCAGGCATTTCAGAAGTTTCACCAGATGTTCCTCCATGCTCTCACGTCTGTCTCCATCAAATCAGGATTGTGCACGGCACCCTACTTGACAGATAACAGACACCACCACCGGAGTGGCCGCTGCGCGCTGCGTCGTGCCGCCATCTTCTCCTCCTCCTCCTCCTCCTCCCCCTTTAGGATATGAATGCTAGCATTGCTTTTGCCTTCTTTACCACCAATAAAACTGCAAGGTAACTTCAGAGAATCCTACACGGAGACTCTCAAGTCCCCTTGCAGTTCTTCTTTTTGAAATTTCTCCCCGTTAAGAAAATTTTCTACTCCTCTATTCCTTCTGCCATAGTGCAGGAGACACAAATATGCATGGAATGGAGGAATGTGTACATTGTATCAATGGAGGGGTTAGTTTACTTGGGTATTTAAGTACTAGCTTAATGAGTTCAGGACAAAATTGTGGGCCAAATGGCCTCTGCTGTACTGTTGTATGATCTCTAAGTGTTTATATAGATGAACAAACTTACTAAGTGTGGAGTATATGGATTTTTTGAATGATTTTGATGCATGATCCCACACAGGAGGTTAGTCAATGAGATTACTGCAGACTGCACTGAGGGTAAAAGGACTGACACAGGCTGGGAGCTATTGCTGCCCAGAATGCAAAGTCAAGGCTGTGACTGATATGTTCTGAAGAGATTTAGCATTTCATCAATCTACACTAACAATCTCAGCATTAAACTACTCAACAATATCCTCATCAAACCACACCGACAATCACCTCATCAAACCACACCGACCATCACCTCATCAAACCACACCGACCATCACCTCATCAAACCACACCGACCATCACCTCATTCAAACACACCGACCATCACCTCATTCAAACCACACCGACCATCACCTCATTCAAACCACACCAACCATCACCTCATTCAAACCACACCGACCATCACTCATCAAACACACCGACCATCACCTCATTCAAACACACCGACCATCACCTCATTCAAACCACACCGACCATCACCTCATTCAAACCACACCGACCATCACCTCATTCAAACCACACCAACCATCACCTCATTCAAACCACACCATCACCTCATCAAACCACACCATCACCTCATCAAACCACACCAACCATCACCTCATCAAACCACACCATCACCTCTTCAAACCACACCAACCATCACCTCATTCAAACCACACCAACCATCACCTCATTCAAACCACACCAACCATCACCTCATTCAAACCACACCAACCATCACCTCATTCAAACCACACCAACCATCACCTCATTCAAACCACACCAACCATCACCTCATCAAACCACACCAACCATCACCTCATTCAAACCACACCAACCATCACCTCATTCAAACCACACCAACCATCACCTCATTCAAACCACACCAACCATCACCTCATTCAAACCACACCAACCATCACCTCATTCAAACCACACCAACCATCACCTCATTCAAACCACACCAACCATCACCTCATCAAACCACAACAACCATCATCTCATTCAAACCACACCAACCATCACCTCATTCAAACCACACCAACCATCACCTCATTCAAACCACACCAACCATCACCTCATACAAACCACACCAACCATCACCTCATTCAAACCACACCAACCATCACCTCATTCAAACCACACCAACCATCACCTCATCAAACCACACCAACCATCACCTCATTCAAACCACACCAACCATCACCTCATCAAACCACACCAACCATCACCTCATTCAAACCACACCAACCATCACCTCATTCAAACCACACCGACCATCACCTCATCAAACCACACCGACCATCACCTCATCAAACCACACCGACCATCACCTCATTCAAACCACACCAACCATCACCTCATTCAAACCACACCGACCATCACCTCATTCAAACCACACCGACCATCACCTCATTCAAACCACACCAACCATCACCTCAGCAAACCACACCAACCATCACCTCATCAAACCACACCAACCATCACCTCATCAAACCACACCATCACCTCTTCAAACCACAACAACCATCACCTTTTCAAACCACACCAACCATCACCTCATTCAAACCACACCAACCATCACCTCTTCAAACCACACCAACCATCACCTCATTCAAACCACACCAACCATCACCTCATTCAAACCACACCAACCATCACCTCATCAAACCACACCAACCATCACCTCATCAAACCACACCATCACCTCATCAAACCACACCAACCATCACCTCAGCAAACCACACCATCACCTCATTCAAACCACACCAACCATCACCTCTTCAAACCACAACAACCATCACCTCATTCAAACCACACCAACCATCACCTCATTCAAACCACACCAACCATCACCTCATTCAAACCACACCAACCATCACCTCATTCAAACCACACCAACCATCACCTCTTCAAACCACAACAACCATCACCTCATTCAAACCACAACAACCATCACCTCATTCAAACCACACCAACCATCACCTCATTCAAACCACACCAACCATCACCTCATTCAAACCACACCAACCATCACCTCATCAAACCACACCAACCATCACCTCATCAAACCACACCATCACCTCATCAAACCACACCAACCATCACCTCAGCAAACCACACCATCACCTCATCAAACCACACCAACCATCACCTCTTCAAACCACAACAACCATCACCTCTTCAAACCACACCAACCATCACCTCATTCAAACCACACCAACCATCACCTCATCAAACCACACCAACCATCACCTCAGCAAACCACACCATCACCTCATCAAACCACACCAACCATCACCTCATCAAACCACACCAACCATCACCTCATCAAACCACACCAACCATCACCTCATTCAAACCACACCAACCATCACCTCATCAAACCACACCAACCATCACCTCATTCAAACCACAACAACCATCACCTCTTCAAACCACACCAACCATCACCTCATTCAAACCACACCAACCATCACCTCATTCAAACCACACCAACCATCACCTCATCAAACCACACCAACCATCACTCATCAAACACACCGACCATCACCTCATTCAAACACACCGACCATCACCTCATTCAAACCACACCGACCATCACCTCATTCAAACCACACCAACCATCACCTCATTCAAACCACACCAACCATCACCTCATTCAAACCACACCAACCATCACCTCATTCAAACCACACCAACTATCACCTCATCAAACCACACCAACCATCACCTCATTCAAACCACACCAACCATCACCTCATTCAAACCACACCAACCATCACCTCATTCAAACCACACCAACTATCACCTCATCAAACCACACCAACCATCACCTCATTCAAACCACACCAACCATCACCTCATTCAAACCACACCAACCATCACCTCATTCAAACCACACCAACCATCACCTCATTCAAACCACACCAACCATCACCTCATCAAACCACACCAACCATCACCTCATTCAAACCACACCAACCATCACCTCATTCAAACCACACCAACCATCACCTCATCAAACCACACCAACCATCACCTCATCAAACCACACCAACCATCACCTCATTCAAACCACACCAACCATCACCTCATCAAACCACACCAACCATCACCTCATCAAACCACACCAACCATCACCTCATTCAAACCACACCAACCATCACCTCATCAAACCACACCAACCATCACCTCATCAAACCACACCAACAATCCTGTTGTTAAACTACAGCAACAATGTTCTTATTAAATTAAAACAACAATCCCGTCATCAAACTACAGCCACAACCTCCTCATCAACATGAAAACTGTTATTTCAAAGAACAGTGTCATGTTGACAAGCTGTGACTAGAGACATTCTGCAGGCTATCCCAATTTCATCAAATGACACAAACAATTTCCGCATCAAACTACACCAACAATCTTTTCAAACTAGACCAACAATGTCCTCATCAAATTACATCAATATTCTACTCCTCAAACTACACCAACAATGCATTCATTAAAGTAGACCAACGAACTCCTCATCAAACTACACTAGCAATCTCCTCAACAACTGAGAAGTATTAAGGCCCAGAATTCTAAGAGTGGGAAAAGGGCTGCCCAGTGTTGGCAGGCTGTGACTGATGACGTTCCATAGGAATTCACCATCACATCAAATTACACTAAAAATCTCAGCAATAAGACTACACCAACAAACTCTACATCAAATCACAAAATCAATCTTCTCATAAAACAACACCAGCTATCGCCACAACAAATTATACCAACAATCTCCTCAGATTACAACAAAAATCTCCTCACCAAAATACACCAACAATCCTTTAAACAAACTGCACCAACAATCTCCTCTTCAAACTACATGAAGAATCGATTCAAACTACTCCATAAAAAAACTCAGCATCACAATACACCAATAATATCCTCATTAAACTACAGCAAAAAATTGTCCACATTAAGCTACACCAACAATCTCCATGTCAAACTACACCAAGAATCTTCTCATCAAAGGAAACAATATCCTCCTCATCAAACTAAACCAACAATCTTTTATCAAACTATACTATCAATCACTGAATCAAATCACACCAACAATATCCCCATCAAAGAACACCAACAATATCTTCATAAAGCTTCACAAAAATTCTCCTCATGAAGCGACACCATAGCTGAAAGATTATAGCTGGGAGCTTAATGTCCAAGAATACACATTGTATCGAAAAGATTGGCAGGGAGGCATTGGGAGCAGCATTGGTCTGTTGGAAAAAAAAGAAATCAAATCATTAGAAAGAGGTGACAGAGGGTCAGAAGGTGTTAAATCATTGTGGATAGAGCTAAGGAACTGCAATGGTAAAAAGAGTTGAATACAGACCCCCAAATGGTAGCAAGGATTTGGCCTACAACAGTATATAAAAAATGCATGCCAAATGGGCAATGTTACAATAGTCATGGGGGACTTCAATATGCAGGTAGATTGGGAAAATCAGGTTGGTGCTGGATTCCAGGAGGGGGGATTTCTAGAGTGCCTACGAGATGGCTTTTTAGAGCAGCTGATGGTTAGGCCTACTAGAGGATCAGCTATTTTGAATTGGATGTTGTGCAATGAACCAGAATTGATTAGAGAGCTTAAGGTAAAAGAACACTTAGGGGAAAGTGATCATAACATGACCAAATTCATGCTGAAATTTGAGAAGGAGAAGCTAAAATCAGATTTATCAGTGTTCCAGTGGAGTAAAGGGAATTACAGAGGCATGAGAGGAATTGGCCAGAATTGATTGGAAAAAAACAACTTTGGCAGGGATGAGAGCAGGACTTCAATGGCTGGAATTTCTGGAAACAAGTTGGAGGGAAAGAGGAAGAAGTATTCCAATGGAAAGATGACAAAACTGTGGCTAACAAGAGAAGTCAAAGCCAACATAAAAGCCAAAGAGAGAGCATATAATAGAGCAAAAATTAGTGGGAAGCTTTTAAAATCCAACAGAAGCCAACCAGAAAGGTCATTAAGAAAGTAAAGATGGAATGTGAAAGGAAGCTAGCCAATAATATTAAAGAGGAGACCGTAAGTTTCTTCTGATACGTAATGTTTAAAAGAGAGGTGAGAGTGGTATCAGACCACTGGAAAATGATGCTGGAGAGGTAGTAATGGGGGGCAACAAAATGGTGGATGAACCGACTAAGTATTTTGCATCAGTCTTCACTGTGGAAGACACTAGCAATATGGGGTAAGTTCCAGGTGTCAGGGGCATGAAGTGTGTGAAGTTGCCATTACTAGAAAGAAGGTTCTTGGGAAAGTGAAAGGCCTGAAGGCAGATAAGTCACCTGGACCAGATGGTATACACCCCAGAATTCTGAAAGAGGTGTCTGAAGAAATTGTGGAGGCAGTAGTAGTGATCTTTCAAGAATCACTAGATTCTCGAATGGTTCCAGAAAACTGGAAAATTGCAAATGTAGCTCCACTCTTCAAGAAGGGAGAGAGGCAGAAGAAAGGAAATTATAGGCCAGTTAGTTTGACCTCAGTGGTTGGGAAGATGTTGGAGTGAATTATTAAGGATAAGGTCTCAGGATACTTGGAGGTACCTGATAAAATGGGCCGTAGTCATATGAAGAGTGTTTGCTGGCTCTGAGCCTTTATTCACTAGAACTCCGAAGAATGATGGGTGACCTCATTGAAACCTATAAAATGGTGAAGGACATTGATTAAGTGGATGCGGAAAGGATGTTTCTTATGGTGGAAGAGTCTAAGATCAGAGGACACAACCTCAGAATGGAGGAGCATCCTTTTAGAACAGAGATGAGGAGGAATTCTTTTAGTCAGAGTGTGGTGAATCTGTGGAATTTATTGCCACAGGCAGCTCTAGAGGCCATCTTTACATATATTTAAGGCAAAGGTTGATAGATTCTTGATTAGTCAGGACATGGATACAGGGAGGAGGCAGGAGATTGGGGCTGGGATGAAAATTGAATCAGCTTCAATCGGCCCCAAATGGCGGAACCGACCTATGGGCCAAATGGCCTAATTCTGCTCTTATACCTTATGGTCTTATGATCTTACTGCATAAAACTACAACAACCACCACATAAAAATACACCAGCAATTTTCTCAAAAAGCTAGATCAATAATCGCTTCATTAAACTGCACCAACAAACTCTTCATCAAAGTATACCAACAATCTCCAGAACAAACCACCAGAGCAATCTCCATAATTAACTATACAAACAATCTCTTCATCAAACTAAACCAAAGATATCCTCATCAAACTACACCACCAATCTCCACCTCAAACTATAATATTAAGTTCCTCATCAAATTAAAGCAGCCATCTGACATTGAAACAAAGCAACATTCTCCTCAACGTAGACACAAGAGGGACTGCAAATGCTGGAAATCTGGAGAAATACACAAAAATGTGGTGGAGGAGCTCAGCAGATTAGGCAGCGTCTATAGATGGGAAGGAACAGTCAACGTTTCAGATTGAGACCCTTCATCAAGACTGGAAAGGAAGGGGGAAGAGGTCAGAATAAGGAGGAGGAGGAGGAGGGGAGGAAGTTGATAAGTGAAACCGGGGTGAAGTAAAGAGCCGGTAAGTTGATTGGTGGAAGAGATTAAGGCCTGAAGAAGGTGTTACCTCTTAGGAGAGGTAAGAAGACAATGGAAGAAAGGGAAAGGGGAGGAGCAGCAGAGGGAAGTGATAGGCAGGTAAGAAGAGAAGTTATAAGAGGGAAACAAGAATGGGGAACTGTGAAGGGGGTAGGCCATTACCAGAAGTTCAAGAAATCAACGTTCATGGCATCAGCATGGAGGCTAACCAGATGGAATATAAGGAACTGCCCTTCTAACATGACGGTGGCTATAGACTGACATGTTGGGATGGGAATGGGAAGTAGAATTGAAACGGGTTGCCACTAGCAAGTCTTGCTTTTTGTGGTGGACGGAGCAAAGATGGTCAATAAAGTGGTTTCCCAATTTCCGTCGGGTCTTAGTGATAGACACAAGGCCACACCAGGAGCATGGGTTACAGTAGATGACCCCCAACAGACTCGCAGGTGAAATGTTGCCTCACTGCATGAAACTTCTCGAACAATCCCAGCATCAAACTTCATCAAAAACACTCTGCAGCCAACTTCAAGAAGAATCCCCTGTTAAACAAGCAGCAAACAATACCAACAATGTCCACTTCAAAATATAGCAAAAATGTCCTCATCAAACTACACCAACAATCTCCTCATCAAACTACACCATGATCTCCACATCAAACTTTACCAACAAACACTGCATCAAACTTCTCGGAAAATCCCAGCATCAAACTTCACCAACAACCTCTATAGCAAAATTCAAGAAGAATCCCCTGTGGAACTATACCAAAAATCTCCTCCTCAAACTACACCAAGAATCTCTGCACCAAACTACACCAAGAATCTCTGCATCAAACTTCACCAACAAATTCTTCATCAAACTACACCTACAGGCTCATTTATCTACACCAAAAATTCCCTTGCAAACTACACCAGCAATCTTCTCGTCAAACTACAACAAGAATCTTCTTATCAAGATACTGCATAAATATGTGTATCAAATTACATCAAAAATTTCCTCATCAAACTACACCAATAATCTCTTTCTCAACCTGCACCAACAACCTCCTTGTGAAGCTAATCCAAAAATCTCTGTATTAAACTAAAGCAACAAACTCCTCAGCAAAGCATACCAAAGATGTCTGCATCAAACTTCACCAACAATCTCTTCAATAAACTACACCAAAAATCCCCTCATCAAACTACACCAACATTCTCCTCTCAAAGTACACCAACAACTCCTCATCTGTGTACATACATCTATTGATGCTTCTGGACGCATCTTCAGTGATATGTTCCTGGAATCATCGGGTGTTTTGGGTCTTTCAACATCATACAACCTCCTCCAGGTGACCCAGCCGGGGCTGATCAGACCCCAGCTTGTGTTCAGATGGCTAGCTACTTATGACTCCATGGCTCCCCTCTTTTGAGCCACAGCCATCTTGAGGCCCTCTCTGCCGCATTGGTGGTACTGCGGATGGCTCTCGTCTTCCTCTCTCCCTTGATGCCCAAAATGCTGAAGGCTCTAACTAAGAAACGGGCTGCAAATTTCCTACAACCAACCTCCACTGGGAGACACCTCGCTCTCCATCCAGCCTGCTGACAGTTGCTGACCAGTCCTGCGTACTTGGAGAGCTTCCTTTCAAAGGCCTCCTCCAAGCCATCTTCCCATGGGACTGTCAGCTCCAGCAGCACCACTTGCTTAGTAGACTCAGACACTAGGACAATGTCTGGTCGCAGGGTGGTGGCTGCGATATGGTTGGGGAACTTCAGCTGCCCTTCGAGGTCCACCAACAGCTGCCAGTCCCTTGCAGAGGTCAGAATGCCTGCAGATGTTCTTTTGGCAGGTATTGGCTGCTCCCCAGCTCTGACAAAGGCAATGGTCTGCTTGGAGGGTCGGGACCGCTTCGCCCACTCAACTCCTGCGCTGACGGCTTCAGCGATGGTCTTCAGGACCTGATCATGCCTCCACCTGTACCGTCCCTCACCAAGTGCCCTAGCACAGCCGCTGAGGATGTGCTCCAGGGTTCCTCGCTTGGAGCACAGTGGGCACGCAGATGACTCTGCCTTGCCCCATGTGTGCAGGTTTGATGGGCTTGGAAGCACATCGTACACTGCCTGGATGAGAAATTGGATGCGGTGTGGTTCGGCTTTCCAAAGATCAGCCCAGGTCACTTTCCTCTCAACCGCATTCTCCCATCTTGTCCAAGCTCCCTGTTGCTTCATTCCCACCGCCTTGCAGGCTGTCATCTCCTCCACTACTGCTCTCACCTCCTCCTGAACTAGACGGCGCCTTTCCTTCCCTCTGGTGTCCTTTTGGGGAGTTGGAAAGGACCCTAGCCCAGCTTGGCCTCATGTGATCACTCCCACCAGTCTCCTGTGACACAGCCTCGCCTCTGCCTCCTGAACAGCTTCCTCTGCCCTCCACTTCCTGCCAGCACTTACTTGGATCCCTGCTCTAGCCACCTTCGGGTCACTTGAGTCCCTATACTGTAGCACTTCCCTGGCTCTTGTTACCTTGAATTCTTCCTCCAAGGATTTGAAGGGCAGTTGCAGTTTGTTGTGGTGTCCATAGAGTGCGATGCTGCTCAGGCTCTTTGGCAGCCCCAGGCATCTCCTGAGGTGGTTGCTAACCCTCCTCTCTAAGGTTTCGACTGTCGAGATCGGAACTGCATAGACGAGGAGGGGCCACAGGATTCTGGGAAGAATGCCATGCCGATACACCCAGGCTTTGAACTTACCAGGTAGGCCAGACTTGTCCACAGATATCAGCCAGCCATCCAACTCAGTGCAGGTTGCCTGAATGGATGTTGTGTCCCTTAAAGCGCTGTCAAAAACTTTGCCTAAGTTTGGGATGGCTGTGCCTGCGATGCTGGGGCGGAACTTGTTTTCCACCTTCCCTTTCCTCAGCACCATTGATCTTGATTTGGCAGGTTTGAAACGCATCCGGGCCCACTCCACCAGCTTTTCAAGCCCTTGCAGAATCCTCCGGCAGCCTGGGACTGATTCTGTGGTGACTGTGAGGTCATCCATGAATGCCCTGATAGGTGGTTGCCGTTGAGCGGAATTCATTCTAGGCCCTCTGGACTCTGGTTCAGCAGACTTAGTGAGCATGTTCATGGCTAGGGAGAACATTGTCACTGAGATAGTGCACCCTGTGATGATGCCGATCTCCACCTTGTGCCAGGTTGATGTAATTGCTCCTGAAGAGACCCTCATCCTGAGGTTTCTGTAATAATCAGCGATAAGGTCTCTGATTCTGCTGGGGACATGATATTTGGTCAGTGTGAGCTGCACCAACTTGTGTGGAATGGAGCCATATGCGTTTACCAGGTCGAGCCACAACACTGACAGGTTGCCCTTGTTCTCTCTGGCCTCCCTGATGAGCTGTGTCACCACACCGATGTGCTCCAGACAGCCCGGCATCCCTGAAATGCCACCCTTCTGGACTGATGTATCAATATAGGTGTTCTTTGCTAGGTAGGTGCACAACCGGTTGGAAACTGCACTGAAGAAGATCTTCGCCTTGACCCACAGCAGGGAGATTATGCGAAACTGATCTATCTGGGTGGCATTTTTCTCCTTCGGAATCCACACACCTTCAGCCACTCTCCACTGTCCTGGGATCTTCCCCCTTCTCCAGAAGATTCTCAGGATCTTCCACAGACGCAGCAGGAGTTTAGGGCAGTTCTTGTACACTTTGTACGAGGTGTTGCTTGGTCCTGGAGCCGAGCTTGCCCTTGCTTTGCAGACGACCTCTCTGACTTCCTTTAGTTGCAGCTCTGACATGTCGAACTGCACATCTGGTTCAGGTGGGTCTATTAGGATGTTGCACTCTCCCAACTCCTGCTCTCTTTCAGGATCATTATATATCTTCTTCAGATGTTGGTCTATGTCTTCCTGCGAACAGGCCAGTTTCCCACTGCGCTTCTCCCCCAGCAACTCCTTGGTGAACTTGAAGTGGTTGGCGATAAAGGCAGCACGTTTTCGGGCCCTTTCACGACACCGCCTCCAATGCCACTCTGCCTGGCGGAGGACCCTGATCTTCTTTCGTAGTATGCACATCAGCTGGGCCAAGCCATTGTGCTCCTCTTCTCCTGCCTCCTTGTATTGGGACTTCAGCGCTTTCATCTCCTGCCTGATGTTGTGGATCCTCAATGCTCTTTGGTTCTTCCAGTAAGATGTTTTGGAGCCTTCCTTGTCCTCTTCTCCGAACCGTTCAGCTGCAATACTGACAATAATTGTTGTCATGGCTTGCAGCTTCTTATCAACCCCTCCCTTTGCTGTTGCCTCCAGAATTTGGTTAACATCGTCATCAAACTGCTTCCACAGTGAAGTCATGTTAGCTGCAGGCCATTTGATCTGCCTCCTGTTAGACTTCATGTTCGAGGGATTAGTTTTGCAACACTTGGAGGTTCCGGGCACTATGGGGTGACTCCGGGCCTGGCCCCTCCTTCGTCTCACCAGGTTGGACACCTGTGTGTTGTGCTGCTCCTGCTCCCGCCAAACACCTCATCCTCGCTTGGTGGATCTTAAAGCCACGATCATTCTTGCAGATTTTGCCACATGCACACTGCTTCCTCATCGTCGTTTGTTCATTGCCTGGGTCTGATGTCGTTGTGTCCATCCGACTGGGGTGCTCATCCTCCCCCCCTCTCGGGCACAAACTACACTGAGCATCTCCTCCACAAAGTACACCAAATATCTCCTCCTTGAGATACACCATTGATAATCACTAAAACTACACTATCAATCTCCTCACTAATCTAACCACCAATGCCCTGATTAAGCTACACCAATAATTTTCAGAACAGGCCACCCCAGAAATCTCCACAACAAACTATACCAAAAACATCTACATCAAACTAAACCAACTATCTCCTCATCAGACTATACCAACAAACTTCTCATCAAACTACAACAATAATGTTTGTATCAAATAACACCAATAATCGACTCCTCAAACAGGAGCAGTCTCTGCATCAAGCATCACCAATGATGTCCTCATAATTTCCTTATCATATTACAGCCAAAAATTGCACAGACTATACCAATATTGCATGATTAGAACTATACCAACAAACTCCTCATCAAACTGCAGCACCAACAATCCTCTCGTCAAATTACAGCAACAAACTCCTCGTCAATGAAGCCAACAGTCATTGCACCGAAGAACATCAGCTCAGCATCACACTGCACCGGCATCTCCTTATCAAACTACACTAGCAAGCCTCTCACCAACTCCACCAGCAACATCCACATTACAACACCAAAAATCTTCACATTGATCAACACATCTGTACTTCAGACTAGACCAACAACTCCTCATCAAACTACACCGACATTCTCCTATTCAAAGTAGATCAACAATCTTCTCTTTTAACTACACCAATGATACTCTCTCAAACTACACCAACAATCAGCACATCCCACCTCACCAACAGTCTTCTCATCACACTACACCAAATTATCTTTGCATCAAACTATGTTAGCAACCATTTTGTCAAACAACGCCACCAACCATCTGCTCATCTAACTACAAAAACAATCCTCTTGTCAAACTACACCAACAATCTCCTTAGCAAACCACATCAAATATCTCCGCATCAACTCCACTAACAATCATGTCATCAAACTACACCAATGAAATCCAGATCAAACTAACCAACAAACTACTCATCAAATACGCCAAAGATTCCCACATCAAACTATACAAACAAACTCCTCATCAAACTGCAGCAACAATTTCTGCCTCAAATAACACCAACAATCTACTCCTCAAATTACATGAATTGTGCCCGCATCAAATGCCACCAACAGTCTCATGAAACTAGAAAAACAATCTTCCCATCAGAAACTACGCAACTCATTTTCTATCACATTACATGACAAACTGTACCAACATGTACCCATTGAACTACTCGAACAATTTCCTCATCAAACTACAGCAGCAACGACCTGATCAAGCTGCAACAACAATCCACTTGTCCAACAATAACAAAAAATATCACGTTACACCAACATTCTCCACATCAAAGAACACAAACAATATCCTCATCAACGTACTTCAAGAATTTTCTTATCAAACTTCACAAACAATCTCTTTATTAAACAATTCACACATATTCTGAATCAAACCACCCTAACAATCTCCTCATTAAACTACACCAGGAAGGTTCTCATCGGCTGCACTAAAAGTCTCCTCACCAACTAGCTACCAATCTCCTCATCCAACTACACCAACAAAAATAGAGAGGAAGAGCTTGGGCAACTTCTTCAAGTGCGTCTGCAAAACATCTTATTCTTCCTTTCTCATGTATTTCTTTTCTTTTCAAGATGGCTAGGGTCTTGACAGAGACCATGATCTACAGCTGTAGTTCAAGCTACGGTTCACCATGAGCAGTGGGTTTTCACAATTGCTGTGTGACCTGACATTTTGATATCTCCAGGTGCACCATGGAATACTCATAAGAATATCAGATTACATCAAAAATAAGACTGCATCAAACAACAACAAAAATCTGCTCATTAAAGTACACCAAAAATCACAGTATCAAGCACACCAAGAATCTCCTCATTAAACTCAATCAAACAAATCTGAACATCAAACTACACCACCAATCTGCTCAGCAAACAAAACCACCAATCCCCCCATGAAACTACACCAACAATCTCCATGTTAATCTACACAAACAATCAACCACACCAAGAATCTACTCATTAAACTTCACTAAACAATATCCACATCAAATACACCAACAATCTGCTTAGCAAAACAGCAAATATGTCAACATGAAACTACATCAACGGTATCCACATCAAAATATAGCAACGATCCCCTCATCAAAATATAGGAACAATCTTCTCTTCAAACTACCACCAAGAACCTTCACATCAAACCTCACCAAATATCTCCACATCAAACTTCCCAAACAATCTCTACATCACATTTTACCAACAATATCCTAATCAAACTGAACCGGCAATCTCCCTTATCAAACAACATCAAACTAAGTCTGCATTAAACTACACCAAAATCTCCTCATGAAACTAAACCAACAATCACTGCATCAACCAAGTGAAGAATATTCTTATTTAACTTCAGCAAAAAATCTCCACATCAAACTATACCCTCAATCTCCTCATTAATACTGTATCAAGGGTCTCTGCTGTCAGTACCTCCAGTTGAACTCTGTCTTTTTGTGTGTTTTCTCCTTAGCTGTCAGTCTGTGGTTTTGTATTGCCATGTTCTGCTGTCCCAGCTCCTGCTCTACTCCGGCCCCTGTATTACTGAGTACTCTGTCTCTCACCTGTTTCTCATTATTACCTGTATTGCTGCCACCTGTGTCTCATTGTGCTCCACCTATCGTCTGCCTCACTGTCTGCTCAGTGTATTTCAGTCCTGCGCTTTCACCAGTTTGTTGCCAGATTGTGCCAGTGAACTTTCCTGAGCCTTTCCAGCGGTTGTATCTCTACTCTGTCTGAATATCGACTCTGCCTGTTTCCCGATTCTGGTTTTTGGATTTCTCTGGATGTTTTGATCTCAGCCTGAACTTTGATGCTGACTCTGTTTGCACCTTGGGATTTGTTACTCAATTAATATCACTGTGTGCACTGTACTGGGTCTGCGATTGGATCCCTGCTCCAGTGACCTGACAGTACAATCTGGCCGGAATAGATCTAGCAGACCCTGGTCGTCTAAGAGCTGTCCTGGAATAGAGAGTGATGCTGGGGAGACACCAGAATCAGCTGGACTCTGTGTTCAGGGCAGTGGAGTTGCTTTCTGCCAATGTAGCTGATCTTGTGGCCCAGACTCAGTCACTCCAGCTATCCCAGGGTGCTCATCAACATTCTGTGACTGTATCTTTGTGTTCTTCTTCACTCCTCCTGTCCAAGAGCCCTGTCTGCCTCCTCTGGAAAGTACTTGGGTGAGCCTAGTACCTGCTGCTCTTTTCTTTCCCAGTGCACCCTCATTTTTGAATTGTAACCAACGACATTTCTGACTGATCGAGCCAAGGTAGCCTATGTCATCACCCAACTGTCCAGTTGGGCGAGAGAATGGGGAACAGCCGTCTGGGAGGCAGGCTCCCCTTTCTGCAGTAGTTCTCAGTTATTTTCTGAGGAGATGAGAAGTGCTTGATTGCTCCAAACATGGGAGAGAGACTGCCTGTGAAATTCTGCACATGCACCAGGGGTGCAGATCTGTGTCAGATTGTATCATAGAGTTCCGGACCCGAGCCACCTCCAGCGGCTGGAACTCAGAGGCACAGTATGACACCTACCTGAATGGCCCCTCTGAAGACATCAAAGATAAGCTGGTCACCCCAGGACCTTCCAGCCACCTTTGGCCATCTGTATTGATGTTTGCCTTCAGCAGCACTGCAGAGGGTCCCTGGGGGCACTGGGTGAGTTCAAAGCTCCTCGTCTACATTGCCCTGCCATTTGCCTCCATCTACGATTCCTGTTCCAGAGCCCGAGGCTATGCATGTTGACCGTACCCACCTGATGCCAACTGAAAGACAAAGGAGAATCGGCACCTGCTCCTGTCTGTGCTGTGGCCAACCAGGCGACTCGATCTCCACCTGCCCAGTAAAAAGCTAGTGCTCACCAGTAGGATGAGGAGTACTGGTGAGTGTGACCCCTGTCCTGCCCTCTATTCTGGCTGTGAAGCTAGCTCTGGAGGAGTGGAGGCATTGGCTGAAGGGAGCAAAGGTGCCATTCTTAGTCTGGCTTGATCACAAGAATCTGGAATATATTTGTATGACCAAGCATCTCTACTCCCGTCAAGCTTGTTGGTCCCTGTTTTTCTCAAGATTCCATTTTACTCTGTCCTTCCACCCCAATTCCAAGAATGGAAAACCTGATGCTCTCTCCCGAAGATTTCCTTCTACTGAGACCCCTGAGGTACCCAAGGTCATCCTCCCTGTTCACTCATAGGTGCAGCGCAATGGGACAGTGAAGCCATGGTGTGAGCTACTTAACAGAGCGAGGCAGCCCCTAGTCAATGCCCCACTAACCGTGTTTATGTTCCCAGCTCTGTCCACTCACAGGTATTGCAGTGGGGTCATTCTTCCCAGTTATCCTGTCACCCTGGAACCAAGCATACTCAGGCCTTCATCAGCCGACAGTTCTGGTGGCCCTCCATGGGAGATGACATCTGCAACTTTGACTCAGCCTGCTTGGTCTGTGCTCAAGGCAAGAACTCTAACAGGTCACCTGCTGGTCTGTTACAACCCCTGTCTATCCCAAGAGACCCTAGTCCCACATTGCCCTGGATTTTGTCACCGGTCTTCCCCCATCAGATGGTAACACCACCATTCTCACAGTAGTTGATCATTTCTCCAAGTCTATACACTTCATTCCTTTACCTAAGCTCCCCTCGGCCAAAGAAACAGCCAAATTACTCGTACTGCATGTTTTTAAAAGTACATGGTTTACCTGTAGATGTTGTGTCAGACAGGGGCTCTCAATTCACATCCAATTTCTGGAGGACATTCTGTAATCTTCTGGGTGTCTCTGTCTTCTGGATTCCACCCCCAGACCAAAGGCCAGACCGAGCGAGCCAACCAACAGCTAGAGATTGTATTGCGGTGTCTGGTCTCCCAGAATCCCTCTGCGTGAAGTCAGCAGCTACCCTGGGCTAAGTATGCTATAAACTCCCATCCGTTCTCATCCACCGGTCTATCCCCCTTTGAGTGCTGCCTTGGCTACCAGCTCCACTGTTTCCTGCCCAGGAGGAGGTGGTTGGTGTTCCACCTGCCGAAGCATTCATCCACTGTTATCAGCGGACGTGGAGGCACACTCGCTCTGCCCTCCTCCGTGCCTCTGCTGGGATCAAGTGTCAAGCTGATCGCCATCGCACCAAGGCCCCACTTTACCGCCAGGGACAGCGGGTGTAGCTTTCAACCCGAGACCTGCCCCTCAAGGTGGATTCCCACAAGCTTGCCCTCGCTTCATCGTCCCCTTTCCCATTGCTAAAGTCATCAGCCCTGCTGCCGTCCATCTCAAGCTCCCGTCCACTCTCCGCTGCATTCATTCCACCTTCCGCATCAAGCCTTTCATGAGCCACCCCCTGTGTCCTGTCCCGAAACTACCACCCCACTTCCCCCACGGCTCATTCATGGGTCAGAGACCTTCACAGTGCATCGACTGCTGGATGTTCGTCACCGGGGCTGTGACCTCCAGTACTTTGTGAACTGAGAGGGCTACGGTCCTGAGGAGAGGTGCTGGGTCCCCGCCTGTAACATCCTGGACCCCTCTGTCATCAGGGACTTTCATCGCCAGCACCCAGCTCTACCTGCTGTGATGCCAGGAGGTGGGTGGGGGGGGGGGGGGCGGCAGTGTACATTCAGTACCTCCAGTTGAACTGTCTTTTTGTGTGTTTTCCCCCTAGCTGTCAGTCTGTGGTTATGTATTGCTATGTGCTCCTGTCCCCACTCCTGCTCTACTCCGGCCCCTGTATTACTGAGTATCTCTCATCTGTTTCTCATTATTACCTGTATTGCTGCCACTTGTATCTCATTGTGCTCCACCTATCACCTGCCTCTCTGTTTATTGCTCAGTGTATTTCAGTCCTGAGTTTTCAGCTGTTTGTTGCCAGATTGTGCCAGTGAGTTTTCCTGAGCCTTTCCAGCGGTTGTATCTGAGCTCTGTCTGTCTGAATATCGACTCTTCCTGTTTCCTGATTCTGGTTTTTGGATTTCTCTGGATATTTTGATCTCTTCCTGAACTTTGACAACTGACTCTGTTTGCACCTTGGGATTTGTTATTCAATTAATATCACTGTGTGCACAGTAATGGGTCTGCGATTGGACCCCTGCTCCAGCGCCCTGACACTCTGTATTGGACCGTACAAACAATCTCCTCATCAGACTATACTAACAATGTCCTCACAAATAATACCAAATATGTTGAGATGAAACTCCTCCATATTAACAGCCTCCTTACGAAAATACACCAACAATGTCGTCTTCAAAATATCACCACCAACTTCCTCATCAAACTTTGGAAAAAAATCTCCAGATCAAACTTTCCAAACAATCTCTACATCAAACCTCACCGAAAATCTTCTCTTTGAACTACACCAAGTTTCCTCATCTGACTAAACCTATAATCTCCTTGTTCAACCACATCATGAGGCTCCTCAAAGTACAGCCAGTCACCTCAACAAACTACACCAATAATCTCCTCAACAAACTACAACGAATATCTCCACATAAAATTACACCAGAATTTCCTGATGATTTAGTTATCACATAACTGCAAACATTTGCATGAACTACACCAGCAATGCATGAATTGAACTATACCAACAACCTCCTCAGCAAACTGCAGCAGTAACAACCTGATCAAAGCTACACGTACAAACTCCATATGACACCACATCACCAACCTTCTCATCAGCTACACCAATAATCTCCTCACCAAAAATCTTCTCGTACATCATGATGCATTATCAAACCACACATTTGGACATTGCAGAGGTCCAGTCAGCGTTGGGAGCAGAGCACTGGGAATTAAATAAAAGTACAGCAGGGGTGAGTGGGCGGCCATTGTTGGGAGAAGGCCAGCAGCGAGAGTAGGATTGTCAGGCTTTGACTCAAGAGGCTTTGACGAGAAGGGGCTGAGGCCAAGGAAACAGGTTAGAGGATTTGGTCTTGTTGCCCATTGTACCGTGCAGGCAGGATGGCAGATATGGCAGTGGAATGCTCCCCCATGTAGGATGTGGGAATTCATGGAACCTGGTAGTCTCCCTGATGACTACATCTGCAGGAAGTGCAGCCAGTTCCAGCTCATGGAAGACCACATTAAGGAACTAGAGCTGAAGTTAGATGAACTTAGGATCTACTAGGAGGCAGAGCAATTGATAGATTCGACTTTTGATCAGGTGGTTACACCCAGAGTGCAGAATTCGGGGAGTACATGGGTGAAGGGATGAAGGAAGTCAGTGCAGGGTCCCCTGTGGTCATTCCCCTCAGCAACAGGTACTGTATACCCCTTTGGATACTGACGAGGGGTTGACCTATCTGGGAAAAGCAGCAGCAGCCAGACCAATAGCACTGCGGTCGGCTCTGAGCCTCAGAAGGGTGAAGTCAGGCAGAACTATAATCATAGGGTACTCGATAGTTAGGGGGACACATAGGAGATTCTGTGGCAGCAAAAAAGATGCCAGGATAGTGTGTTGCCTCCCGGGTGCTAGGGTCCAGTTGCAGAATATTCTTGAAGGGGAGGGTGAGCAGCCGGAGGTCGTGGTACGTGTTGGTACCAATGACGTAGTCAGGAGAGGGGTAGAGGTCCTGTGCAGTAAGCCCAGGGAGTTAGGAAGGAGGCAGAAGAGTAGGATCTCCAAGGTGGTAATCTTCAGATTACTCCCAGTGCCACGAGCTAGGGAAGGTCAGAACAGGAAGACAGCGCAGATAAATGAGTAGCTGAGGAGATGGTGCAGGGGACAGGGTTTCACGTTCTTGGATCTTTGGAACCTTTTCTGGGGTAGGGGTGACCTGTACAAGTGGGACAGGGTGTACCTGAACAGGAGTGGAACCAACATCGTGGGAGGAAGGTTTCCTCATGCTATCGGGGAGGGTTTAAACTAGATTTGCGGGGGGCAGGGGTGGGATCTGAAGTGAAGAGGTAGAGGATGGGGCAGTTAGTGCACAAGTAGTGACAGGTTCTGAGGTTGTCAAGCCAAGGAATGGTAGTGGGGACAAGCTCCCACTACCTAAAAGTGCTCCTCACATAGCCTCTGACACCCAAATCCAACTCCCGGCCTTCTGGTGTGGCTTGGCCTTCTGGTGTGGCTTAGCCTCTAAGCCCGGCCGAACTGTTTCTACTGACAGGAGAAGGGGCGAAGGCGGGTCCTGGAGCCTGAAAACCAGTGCTTCGGGTAGATGGAGCTCGTCAGCCTGGGAAGGCAGTCCATCTAAGAGAGGGAAAACTCTGATTTCAAACCTCCGCTGCCTTGCGGCCATACCCACTCATGGGAAAGGCTTCGGGAGTAAACCCTGAGGACAAATCCGGAGCTGGAGTCCCTAAGGCAGTCCGACGTTGCCTTCAACCTCGTTCTGGCAACTTCTGTAACGACACTGGTGCCAAGCTGTATCGGCCCTTGCCCTTCCCTTGGACAACATCGGTGTCGTGAAGAGGGGAGACTTGCTGCATGGGCAACTGCTCGTCTTCCATACAACCTTGCCCAGGCCTGCGCCCTGGAGAGGACACTCCAGCATCGCCTCACCACGATGGCACAACAGACTGAAGCAAGACTTTCCAGGCGCAGATCCATGGTCTCACGAGACTAACGGATGCCACCACAGTGACAGCTTGTAGGGAGTTTGTGAGGAAGGATAGGCAGATGATGGAGCAAAGATGTACTCAGCCAGATGATTTGAGATGTGTCTATTTTAATGTAAGGCGTATCATAAGCAAAGCAGATGAAATTAGAGAATGGATCAGTACGTGGAACTATGATGTTGTGGCCATTACAGAGACTTGGATGTCTCAGGGACAGGAATGGCTGGTGAGTGTGCTGGGTTTTAGATGTTTCAGAACGGACAGGGAGCGAGGCAAAAGAGGTGGGGGAGTGGCATTGCTAATCAGGGACAGTGTCACGGCTGCAGAAAAGGAGGATGTCATGGAGGGTTTGAATACTGAGTCATTGTGGGTGGAAGTCAGAAACAGGAAGTGGGCAATAACTCTACTGGGTGTTTTTTATACACCTCCCAATAGTAACAGAGACATCGAGGAGCAGGTAGGGAGACAGATTCTGGAATGGTGCAATAATAACAGGGTTGTTGTGATGGGTGATCTTAACTTTCCTAATATTGACTAGCATCTCCTTAGAGCAAGAGGTTTAGATGGGGTGGAGATTGTTAGGTGTGTTCAGGAAGGTTTTCTGACACAATTTACAGATAAGCCTCTAGAGGAGAGGCTGTACTTGATCTGGTATTGGGAAATGAACCTGGTCAGGTGTCAGATCTCTCAGTGGGAGAACATTTCGGAGGTAGTGATCATAACTTTATCTCCTTTACCATAGATCTGGAAAAGGATAGGAGCATACAATTTGGCAAAAAGTTTAATCGGGGTAGGGGAAATATGATGCTATTAGGCAGGAACTGGGGAACATAAACTGGGAGCAGATGTTCTCTGGGAAATACCTGGCAGAAATGTGGCAAATGTTCAGAGAACATTTGCATGGCATTCTGCATAGGTATGTTCCATTAAGGCAGGGAAAGGATGGTAGGGTAAAAGGATGGCAAGTGTACAAAGGATGTGGAAAAGGATGAAAAGAAAAGCTAATGAAAGGTTCAAGAAACTAGGTAGTGTTAGAGCTCTAGAAAATTACAAGGGTGCTAGGAAGGAGGTCAAGAATGACATTAGGAGAGCTAAATGGGGCCGTGAGAAGGCCTGGGTGAACTGGATTAAGGAAAAACCCAAGACATTCTACAAATATGTGAAGGGCAAGAGGATGAACCATGTGAGAATATGACCAATCAGAAGTGAGAGTAGAAACATGTGCATGAGCCATAGAGTAGCCAAGGTACTTAATGAATTCTTTGCTTCAGTATTCACCACTGAAAAGGACCTTAGCAATTGTGGGGATGACTTGGGGTGAACTGAAATGCTTGAGTACATCAACATTAAGAAAGAGGATATACTGGAGCTGCTGAAAAGTATGAAGTTAGATAAGTCTCCAGGACTGGATGAGGGAGGAAATTGTTGAGCCTCTGGTGATGATCTTTGCATCATCAATAGGGTCAGGAGAAATACCAGAGGATTGGAGGGCTGCAAACATCGTTCCCCTGTTCAAGAAAGGGAGGAAGGATAACTCAGGAAATTATAGACCAATGAGTCTTACTTCAGTGGTAGGCAAGTTGTTGGAGAAGATCCTGAGAGGCAGGACTTATGAGCATTTGGAGAGACGTAATCTGATTAGGGATAGTCAGCATGGCTTTATCAAGGGCAGGTCATGCCTTACGAACCTGATTGAATTCTTTGAGGATGTAACAAAACATATTGAAGGTAGAGCAGTGGATGTAGTACATATGGGTTTCAGTAAGGCATTTGATAAGGTTCCCCGTACAATGCTTAGACAGAAAGTAATGAAGCATGGGATCCAAGGAGACCTTGCTTTGTGGATCCAGAATTGGCTTGACCACAGAAGGCAAAGGGTGATTGTGGATGGTTCGTATTGGGGACGGTGCCTAGTGGTGTTCTGTACGGATCTGTTCTGTGACCTCTCCTTTTTGTGATTTTTATAAATGTCCTGGATGAGGAAGTGGAAGGGTGGGTTAGTAAGTTTGCTGATGACACAAAGTTGACGGTGTTGTGTATAGTCTAGAGGGTTGTCAGAGGTTACAGCATGACATTGATGGGATGCAGAATGGGGCTGAGATGTAGCAGATGGAGTTCAACCCAGATAAGTGTGAAGTGGTTCATTTCCATAGGTCAGATTTGAAAACAGAATGTAATATTAATGGTAACACTCATCAATGTGGAGGATCAGTGAGATCTTGAAGATCCATGTCCATAGACACTCAAAATTGCTGTGCAGGCTGACAGTGTTGTTAAGAAGGCATATGGTGTGTTGGCCTTCATCAACCATGGGACTGAGTTCAAGAGCCATGAGGTAATATTACAACTATATATGACCTTGGTCGGACCCCACTTGGAGTACTGTGTTCAGTTCTGGTCACATCACTACAGGAAGGGTGTAGAAACCATAGAAAGGGTGCAGAGGAGATTTACAGGGATGTTGCCTGGATTGGGGAGCATGCCTTATGGGAATAGGTTGAGTGAACTTGGCCTCTTCTCCTTGGAGCGGTGGAGGATGAGAGCTGACCTGATAGAGGTGTAAAGGACATTGAGAGGCATTGATCGTGTGGATAGTCAGAGACTTTTTCCCAGGGCTGAAATGGTTAACACAAGAGGGAACAGTTTTAAGGTGCTTGGAAGTAGGTACAGAGGGGATGTCAGGGGTTAGTTTTTTACACAAGGAGTGGTGAGTGCGTGGAATGGGCTGCCGGCGACGGTGGAGGAGGCGGAATCGATAGGGTTTTTTAAGAGACTCCTGGACAGGTACATGGAGCTTGGAAAAATAGAGGACTATGGGTAACCCTAGGTAATTACTGAAGTAAGTACATGTTCAGCATAGCATTATGGGCCAAAGGGCCTGTGTTGTGCTGTAGGTTTTCTATGTTTCTATGTATTTTTTTAGTGTTTTTTGAGGCATGAAATAACTCAGAAAATATGTAGCTCAGATGGTTGGTGGTTGGGTTGAGTTGTTCTCTGATCTTGGCAATCCATTTGCAAATGTTTCATCACCATATTAGGAGACATCATCACTGCGCTATTCATTTGCGATGTGTCCTCTGAATGCTCTTGCATACCTAGTCTCTACCCAAGAAGATCGAGAGGGGCACAAATTCAACTGGGCATCAGTGAAGGTCATGGCACAAGCAAGTATGCAGCATGCATGAGAATTCCTAAAAGCAAACAATTCTGTAAACAGACATGTAGACCTCGATCCTGTTTATAAGCCAATGTGGACAAAGTCCAGACCACAATGAATAGAACTTGTCACACAACCAACCAGTGATGACACCCCCTCCCTTTGTCACAACTGAGTTTCCATGATGTTGACCGATCAGTTGATTGATAAGTATATAAAGGCCAAACATTGGGAGGACACAATACAGATGAACAGTGCACCAATGGTGTCTTCTCGTATGGTGACAAAACATTTGCAAATGGATTGCCAAGATCGGAGAACAACTGAACCCAAACATTTTTGGAGTAGCTTGACGAAGATATTGTTGATGTTGAGGAAGAGATTGTTGGTGTATTTTCATGTGAAGAACTTTGGTGTATTTGAGAAGGAGATTGTTGATGTAGTTTGATGGATAGATTGTTGGTGTAGCTTGACGAGAGGATTTCTGGTCATTAGATGAGGAAATTGTTCATGTAGATGGAGGACGCTGTTGGTGTAGGTAGATTATTGGTGAAATTAGAAATGGAGAGTGATAGTTTAGTTTGACAAGAAGTCTCTTTGTGTAGTGTGATGAGGAGATTGTTGGTATGGTTTGCTGTGATGATAAGGTATTAGTTTCATGAGGAGATTGCTGGTGTGGTTTGATGTTGAGGTTGCTATGGCGGTTTGTTCCGGAAGTTTTTGGTGTAGTTTGATAAGCAGATTGTTGATGCAGTTTGAAGCGAAGATTGTTATTCTACTTCAAGTAGGAGATTGTCGGTGTCGTTTGATGAAGAGATTGTCAGTGTAGTTTGATGAAGAGATTGTCAGTGTAGTTTGATGAGGACATTGATGTAGCTTGATGAGGACTTTGTTGGTGTAGTTTGATGCAGAGATTTCTGGTGGTGTTGATGCAGACATACTTGGTGCAGTTTGCGAAGGAAATTGTTGGTGTAGTTAGATGAGAGGATTGTCTCTGTTTTCAGATGAACAGATGGTTGGTGCAGCTTGATGAGTTGATTGATGGTGTCATTTGATGAAGTGATGGTTAGTGTAGTTTTAATGAGAAGACTATTTGGTATAGTTTGATGAGAAGTGTGGTGTGGTTTGTGTTGGTTGTTGGTGTACTTTGTTATGATTGGTACTTAGTTTCATTGGAAAGTTGCTGATGTAGTTTGAGCTGGTATTTTTGGTGTAGTTAGAAGGGAAGGTTGTTGGTCTACTTTGATTTGGTGATCATCAGTGTAGGTTGATAAGGAGATGTTGGTATAAAACATAGACATAGAAAAAATAGAAATTTACAGCACATAACAGGCCCTTTGGCCCACAATGTTGTGCCAAACATGTTATATACTCTAGAAGCTGCCTAAAATATCGCTACCACATGGCCCTCTATTTCTCTAAGCTCCATGTACCCATCCCTGAGTCTCTTAGAAGACCCTATCATATCCTCCTCTACCACATTTGCTGGCAGTGAATTCCATACACCCACCACTCTCTGTGTGGAAAACTTACCCCTGACATCCCCCTTGTACCTACTTCAAAGCACCTTAAAACTGTCCCCTCTCGTGTTAGCCATTTCAGCCCTGGGAAAAAGCCTTTGGCTATCCACACAATCAATACCTCTTATTATCTTTTACACCTCTTTCAGGTCACCTCTCATCCTCTCACTCCAAGGAGAAAAGGTACCATATGCCTTCTTAACCACAGAATCAACCTGCGCAGTAGCTTTGAGTGTCCTATGGACTCAGACCCCAAGATCCCTCTGATCCTCCACACTGCCAAGAGTCTACCATTAATACTATATCTTGCCATCATATTTGACCTACCAAAATGAAAAACCTCATACTTATCTGGGTTGAACTCCATCTCCCACTCCTCAGCCCAGTTTTCCATCCTATCAATGTCCCACTGTAACCTCTGATAGTCCTCCACACTATCCACAAGACCCCCAACCTTTGTGTCATCAGCAAATTTACTAACCCATCCCTCCATTTCCTCATCCAGGTCATTTATAAAAAATCACGAAGAGAAGGGGTCCCAGAACAGATCCCTGAGGCACACCACTGGTCACCAACCTCCATGCAGAATATGACCTGTCCACAACCACTCTTTGCCTTCTGTGGGCAAGCCAGTTCTGGATCCACAAAGCAATGTCCCCTTGGATCCCATGCCTCCTTACTTTCTCAATATGTCTTGCATGGGATACCTTATCAAATGTCTTGCTGAAATCCACATACACTACATCTACTGCTCTACCTTCATCAATGTGTTTAGTCACATCTTCAAACAATTCAATCAGGCTCGTAAGGCATGACCTGCCTTTGGCAAAGCCATGCTGACTACTCCTAATCATATTATGCTTCTCCAAATGTTCATAAATCCTGCCTCTCAGGATCTTTTCCATCAACTCATTGGTCTATAATTTACTGGGCTATCAAAACTCCCTTTCTTGAATAAGGGAACGACATCTGCAACCCTCCAATCCTCTGGAACCTCTCCCGTCCCCATTGATGATGCAAAGATCATTGCTAGAGGCTCAGCAATCTCCTCCCTCGCCTCCCACAGTAGCCTGGGGTACATCTCGTCTGGTCCCGGAGACTTATCCAATTTGATACTTTCCACAAGCTCCAGCACATCCTCTTTCTTAATGTCTATATGCTCAAGCTTTTCAATCTGCTGTAAATCATCCCCACAATCGCCAATGTCTTTTTCCATAGTGAATACTCAAGCAAAGTATTCATTAAGTACCCCTGCCCTCTCCTCCAGTTCCATACACACTTTTCCACTGTCATACTTGATTGGTCCTATTCTCTCACATCTTATCATCTTGCTCTTCACATACTTGTAGAATGCCTTGGGATTTCCTTTAATCCTGCTCGCCAAGGCCTTCTCATGGCCCCCTCTGGCTCTCCTAATTTCATTCTTAAACTCCTTCCTGCTAGCCTTATAATCTTCTAGATCTCCATCATTACCCAGTTTTTTGAACCTTTCGTAAGCTTTTCTTTTCTTCTTGACTAGATTTTCAACAGCCTTTGTACACTTCGGTTCCTGTATCCTACCATCCTTTCACTGTCTCATTGGAATGTACCTATGCAGAATGCTACGCAAATATCCCCTGAACATTGGCCACATTTCTGTTGTACATTTCCCTGAGAACATCTATTCTCAATTTATGCTTCCAAGTTCCTGCCTGATAGCCTCATATTTCCCCCTACTCCAATTAAACTCAGTTCATATCTCTCTCCAATGCTATGGTAAAGGACATAGAATTGTGATCACTATCTCCAAAATGCTCTCCCACTGAGAGATCTGACACCTGGCCAGGTTCATTTCCCAATACCAGATCAAATACAGCCTCTCTTCTTGTAGGCTTATCTACATATTGTGTCAAGAAACCTTCCTGAACACACCTAACAAACTCCACCCCATTTAAAGCCCTTGCTCTAGGGAGATGTCAATCAACATTTGGGAAATTAAAATCTCCCACCACAACCACCGTGCTAGAATTACACCTTTCCAGAATCTGTCTCCTTTTCTGCTTCTCGATGTCCCTGTTACTATTGTGTGGTCTATAAAACACACCCAGTAGAGTTATTGACCCTTTCCTGTTTCTAACTTCCACCCACACAGACTCAGTAGACAATCCCTCCATGACTTCCTCCTTTTCTGCAGACGAGACACTATCTCTGATCAGCAGTGCCACACCCCTACCTCTTTTGCCTCCCTCCCTGTCCCTTCTGAAACATCTAAAGCCTGGCACTTGAAGTAACCATTCCTTCCCCTGAGCCATCCAAGTCTCTGTAATGGCCACAACATCATAGCTCCAAGTACTGATCCATGCTCTGAGCTCATCTGCTTTATTCATAATACTCCTTGCATTAAAATAGACACATCTCAAACCATCAGTCTGAGCACATCCCTTCTCTATCACCTGCCTATCTTCCCTCTCGCACTATCTCCAAGTTTTCTCTATTTGTGATCCAACTGCCCCTTCCTCCACATCTTCAGTTTGGTTTCCACCCCCCCCCCCCACCCAGCAATCCTAGTTTAAGCTCTCCCCAGTAGCATTTGCAAAACCCCGCCAGGATATTGCCCCCCCCCTCGGATTCAAGTGCAACCCCCCTGCCCCAAAAGAGGTCCCAATGATCCAGAAATCTGATGATCAATGATCCCTGCCCCCTGCTCCAATCCCTCAGCCACGCATCTATCCTCCAGCTCACTCTATTCCTATACTCACTGTCACGTAGCACAGGCAGTAATCCTGAGATTACTACCTTTGAGGTCCTGCTTCTCAACTTCCTTCCTAACTCCTTGTATTCTGTTTTCAGGATCAATACACCAAAATCTCCTCATAAAATGACACAATAATCATCTCATCAGACTACATTAGACATCTCCTCTTGAAACAATAGCAACAGTCTCTGTATCTAGCTACACCAACAATCCCTGCATCAAATTACACCAATATTTTCCTTTTCAAACCACACCAAAAATCTCCAAATCAATATACACCAACAAACTCTGCATCAACTGCAGTAACAATCTCCTGGGTGAACAACACCAAAAATCATTTCATCAATTACGCAACAATATCTCCTCAAATGAACATCACCAAAACTACCCCCCCCCCGCACCCCATCAAACTACACAAGGAAATTTCTATTCAAACTAAACAAACATTCTCCTCTTTAAATTTCACCAACAATCTCCTCATTCAACCATTTGAAATATCTTCAGAATATACACTCAAGCAATCTCCACAACAACCCATACCAAAAATCTCCTTATCAAACTACGGTACACCAAAAATCTCCTCATCAAGTTGCATCAAAAATCTCCTCTTCAAACTACACCAGCTGTCTCTGCATCACACTAAACGTACACTCTCCTCTCAACATGCCATTCCAACAATCTTCGTCCAGCTACACCAACAATCTCTGCATCATGATATATCAGCTATCTCCTCATCTTACAGCAAAGTTCTCCGCATTAAACTACACCAAAATGTCTCTGCGTCAAACTACTACAAAAATCTCTGCATCAAAGTACTGCAACAATCTCCTCAGCAAATTACTCCAGCAATCTCCACATCAAACTACACCAACAATCTCCTTATCTAACTATATCAATAATCTCCTCATAAATCTACAGCAATAATCTCCATATCAAACTACACCAACAAATTGTGCATCAAACTTCAACAAACATAGTTGCATCAAGCTACACCAACAATCTCTTCATCAAATATAACGAACCATCTCTGCATCAAATTACACTCAAAATTTCCACATCGAACTATTCCATCAATCTCCTCAGCAAATTACACCAATAAATCTCCTGATCAGACTAGATGAACAATCTCTTCATCAAACTACACTAAAAATCTCCAAGTTATACCAACAAACGCTGCATCAAACTAAACAGATTATCTCCTCATCGAACTACAACAATCGCCGCTAGCAATCTACACCAACAATCTCCTGCTAACAATGAACACCAGGAATCTCTTCATGAAGCCACACCAGCAATCTTCACCAAAAATCTCCATACCTTCCCTGTGTTTGGGGTCATTGTCCTGATGCAGAGTGAAGTTGGCACCTATCAGCCACCTCTCGGGTATTGCGTGATGTGTGAGAATTTGCTTGTACTTCTCAGCATTGAGGATTACATTAATTCTGACCAGATCACCAAATCCATTTGCCAAAATGCAGCCCCAACCCTACACTCCAGCACTTCTGTGGACAAACTGCTTCCTTTTGAGCCAACAATTTCAAAGTTTGACTTGACAGCACAGAACAGTGCCATTGCTCAACACCCCAGTCCTTGTACTTTTGTACATAGGACGGTCTCTAGGCTTTGTTTCAACTTTGGAGGAATGGATTTTTGGCAGCAACTATTCCATGAAGACACATCTGACAAGATCTCCCCGCAGTGTAAAGGAGTGTACTTGGGTTCCAGTGGTTTATGTGAGTTTAGGACTAATAGCAAAGCTGGACTTCTTCCAATTTAGAAGGGATGTCAGTTTGATGTATTTCTCATCTGCTGAACTCAGTTTCCACAAGATATAGGAGCAGAATTAGGCCATTTAGTCCATGGCTGATCCAATTTTCCTCTCAGTCCCAATCTCCTGCCTTCTTGCTGTATCCCTTCATGCCCTGACCAGTCAAGAATCTATTAACCACTGCCTTAAATATACATAATTATTTGGCCTTCACAACTGCCTGTGGCAATGAATTCCACAGGTTCTCCACTCTCTGGCTAAAGAAATTCCTCCTCATCTCCCTTCTAAAGGAACATCTCTCTATTCTGAGGCTGTGTCCTTTGATCCTAGACTTTCTCACCAACAGAAACATCCTCTCCACATCCACTCTATAAAGACCTTTCACCATTTGATAGATTTCAATGAGGTCACCCCTCATTCTTCTGAGCTCTAGTGAATACAAGCCCAGAGCCATCAAATGCTCTTCATATCATAAGTTTTTCAATCCTGGAATCATTTTCGTGAACCTCCTTTGAACCCTCTCCAGTTTCAGTGTATCCTTTATAAGATAAGGGCCCAAACCTGCTCACAATACTACAAGAGAGGCCTTAGCAATGCCTTATAAAGTAGCACCATTACGTCCTTGCTTGCATATTCCAGTCCTCTTGTAATGAATGCTAACATAACATTTGCCTTACTTATCACAGACTCAACCTGTGAATTAACCTTTAGGAAATCATGCACAAGGATTCAAAAAACCCTTTGCACCTCAGATTTTTGAATTTTCGCTCCATTTAGAAAATAGTCAGCCCTTTCATTTCTTCCACCATAGTGCATGACCACACTTTCTGAAACCCTATTCCACCTGCCATTTCTTTGCCCATTCTCCTAATCTGTTTAAGTCCTTCTGTACCCTCTCTACTTCCTCAAGCTACCTGTCCCTCCAACCATCTTCACATTGTCTGCCAACTTTGCAACAAAGACATCAATTCCTTCATCCAAGTTCTTGACATGTAATGTAAGAAGAATCGGTCCCAACACTAACCCCTGTGAAACACCACTAATCACCAGCAGCCAACAAGAAAGGGCTCTCTTTATTCCCACTGTTCGCCTCCTGCTAATCAGCTACTGCTTTATCTATGGAAATATCTTTTCTGTAATATCATGGGCTCTTAATTTGTTAAGCGGCTTCATGTGTGGCATCTTGTCAAAGGCCTTATGAAAATCCATGTATACAACATCAAACCATTCTCCTTTATCTATCTTGCTTGCTATTTCTTCACAGAATTCCAGCAGATTTGTCAGGCAAGATTTTCCCTTGAGGAAACCATGCTTACTATGACCTATTCTGTCATCTGCCTCCAAGTACCCTGAAACCACATGTTTAACAATCAAATCCAACCACAAAAGTTAGACTAACTGGACTATAATTTCCTTTGTTTTGCCTCCCCCTTCTTGAAGAGTGGAGAGACATTTCCAATTTTTCAGTCTTCTGAAACCATTCCAGAATCTAGTGATTCTTGAAAGATCATTACTAATGCCTCCATGATCTCTTCAGCCACCTCTTTCAGATCCCTGCTGTGTACACCATCTAGTCCAGGTGATTATCTCCCTTCAGACTTTTCAGTTTCCCAAGAACCTTTTCCCTAGTAATGACAACTTCACACACTTCTGACCCCGACACTCTGGAACTTCCACCATGCTGCCAGTGTCTCCCACAGTGAAGACTGGTGAAAAATATTTACTCAGTTCATCCAATATTTCCTTGTTCCTCATTACTATCTCTCCAGCATCATTTTCCAGCTGTCTGATATCCACTCCCATCTCTTTTTTATGCTTTATATGTCGGAAGAAATGGATGGTATCCTCTTTAATATTATTGGCTAATTTACTTTTGTACTTCCACTAATGCCCCACCTCCCCCTCGTACCCCATCCGTTATTTATTTTTATACACACATTCTTTCTCTCACTCTCCTTTTTCTCCCTCTGTCCCTCTGACTATACCCCTTGCCCATCTTCTGGGTCCCCCCCCCGCCGTCTTTCTCCCTGGACCTCCTGTCCCATGATCCTCTCATATCCCTTTTGCCTATCACCTGTCCAGCTCTTGGCTCCATCCCTCCCTCTCCTGTCTTCTATCATTTTGGATCTCCCCCTCCCCCTTGCACTTTCAAATCTCTTACTAGCTCTTCCTTCAGTTAGTCCTGACGAAGGGTCTCGGCCTGAAACGTTGACTGTACCTCTTCCTAGAGATGCTGCCTGGCCTGCTGCGTTCACCAGCAACTTTGATATGTGTTGCTTGAGTTTCCAGCATCTGCAGAATTCTTTGTGTTTGCGTTTTTACTCCATCTTTTCCTTCTTAATGACTTGTTTTGTTGTCTTCTGCTGGTTTTTAAAAGCGTCCCAATCCTCTAACTTCCCAGTAACTTTTGCTTTATTATATGCCCTCTCTTCTGCTTTTATGTTGGCTTTGACTTCTCTTGTCAGCCACAGCTGTGTCATATTACCTTTAGAATACTTCTTTAAGATCTATATTTCCTGTTACCTTCTGAATTACTTTCAGAAATCCCACCATTGCCGCTTTGCCGTCATCCCTACTGGTGTTCTTTCCAATCAATTTTGTTCAATTCCTCTGTCATGCCTCTGAAGCTCCCTTTACTCTACTGTAATACATCTGACTTTCCGTGACCAACCACTGTATTTCTGGTCCTCAATCTTGCCCAATTCTTTGTAGTTCTTCAGAAGAACTGGGACAGCACATCTTGAAACTGCTGTCTGCCATGAAATTTCTTCCTGGGAGGGACCTTGCTGATGTAAGACGACCTCGGTGTGTCTTGTTGCTCTGCTCACTCTTGCCATGGTGTAAAAATTGATGATTTGAATGTTAAAATGTCACATCAGCCAGATCCTGGCATTTTAGTATAGTTGTGCTTCACCCAGTCTGATTCCTTTTACACCCGTTTTTGTTTCAATCAATCAGTTTAGACCATAAGACAAAGGCGCAGAAGTCAGTCATTTGGCCCATCGAATCTGCTCCGCCATTTTATCATGAGCTGATCCATTCTCCCATTTAGTCCCACTCCCCCCCCGGCTTCTCACCATAACCTTTGATGCCCTGGCTACTCAGATACCTATCAATCTCTGCCTTAAATACACCCAATGACTTGGCCTCCACTGCCGCCCATGGCAACAAATTCCATAGATTCACCACCCTCTGACTAAAAAAAATTTCTTCGCATCTCTGTTCTGAATGGTTGCCCTTCAATCCTTAAGTCATGCCCTCTCGTACTAGACTTCCACCATCATGGGAAACAACTTTGCCACATCCACTTTGTTCATGCCTTTCAATATTCGAAATGTTTCTATGAGGTCCCCCCTCATTCTTCTAAACTCCAAGGAATACAGTCCAAGAGCGGACAAACGTTCCTGATATGTTAACCCTCTCATTCCCGGAATCATTTTAGTGAATCTTCTCTGTACCCTCTCCAACGTCAGCATGTCCTTTCTTAAATAAGGAGCCCAAAACTGCCTACAGTACTCCAAGTGAGGTCTTACCAGTGCCTTATAGTGCCTCAGCATCACATCCCTGCTCCTATACTCTATTCCTCTAGAAATGAATTCCAACATTGCATTCGCCTTCTTCACCACCGACTCAACCTGGAGGTTAACCTTAAGGGTATCCTGCACGAGGACTCCCAAGTCCCTTGCATCTCTGATCTTTGAATTCTCTCCCCATTTAAATAATAGTCTGCCCATTTATTTCTTCTGCCAAAGTGCATAAACATACACTTTCCAACATTGTACTTCATTTGCCACTTCTTTGCCCATTCTTCCAATCTAGCCCAGTCTCTCTGCAGACTTTCTGTTTCCTCAGTACTGCCGGCCCCTCCACCTATCTTCGTATCATCAGCAAACTTAGCTACAAAGCCATCCATTCCATAATCCAAATCATTGATGTACAACGTAAAAAGAAGTGGCCCCAACATGGACCCCTGTGGAACACCACTGGTAACCGGCAGCCAACCAGAATAGGATCCCTTTATTCCCACTCTGTTTCCTGCCAATCAGCCAATGCTCTATCCACGTATGTAACTTTCCCATAATTCCATGGGCTCTTATCTTGTTATGCAGCCTCATGTGTGGCACCTTGTCAAAGGCCTGAAAATCCAAATGTACAACATCCTCTGCATCTCCCTTGTCTAGCCTACTTGTAATTTCCTCAAAAAATTGTAATAGGTTTGTCAGGCAGGATTTTCCTTTAAAGAAACCATGCTGAGTTCTGCCTATCTTGTCATATGCTCCAGGTACTCCGTAAGCTCATCCTTGACAATTGACTCCAACAACTTCCCAACCACCGATATCAAGCTAACAGGTCTATAATTTCCTTTTTGCTTCCTTGCCCCCTTCTTAAATAGCGGAGTGACATTTGCAATCTTCCAGTCCTCCGGAACCATGCCAGAATCTATCAACTTTTGAAAGATCATTGCTAATGCCTCCGCAATCTCCACAGCTACTTCCCTCAGAACATGAGGGTGCATTCCATCTGGTCCGGGAAATTTATCTACCCTTAGACTATTCAGCTTCCTGAGTACCTTCTCTGTCGTAATTGTGACTGCGCACACTTCTCTTCCCTGCCACCCTTGAGTGTCCGGTATACTGCTGATGTCTTCCTCAGTGAAGACTGATGCAAAATACTTGTTCAGTTCCTCCATCATCTCCTTATCTCCCATTACAATTTCTCCAGCATCATTTACTATTGGTTCAATATCTACTCCCACTTGTCTTTTACTCTTTATATACTTGAAAAAGCTTTTAGTATCCTCTTTGATATTATTTGCTAGCTTCCTTTCATAGTTCATTTTTTCCCTCTTAATGACCTTCTTAGTTTCTTTTTGTAAGCTTTAAAAAATTTCCCAATCCTGTCTTCCCACTAATTTTTGCTTCCTTGTATGCCCTCTCCTTTGCTTTAACATTGGCTTCGACTTCTCTTGTCAGCCACGGTTGCATCCTTTTTCCATTCGAAAATTTCTTCTTTTTTGGAATATATCTGTCTTGCACCTTCCTCACTTCTCGCATAAACTCCAGCCACTGCTGCTCTGCCGTCCTTCCCGCTAGTGTCCCTTTCCAGTCAACTTTGGCCAAGTCCTCTCTCATGCCACTGCAATTTCCTTTACTCCACTGAAATACCAACACATTGGATTTCGGCTTCTCTCTTTCAAATTTCACAGGGAACTCAATCATGTTATGATCACTGCCTCCTAAGGGTTCCTTCACCTCAATCTCTCTAATCACCTCCGGTTCACTACACAATATACAATCCACTACAGCCGATCCCCTAGTGGGCTCAACAACAAGCTGTTCTAAAAAGCCATCTCGCAGACATTCTACAAGTTTAGTTCATTTAACTCATAATGTCATTGATCATTAGCATCTGTTTGTTACCTTTGTTTAACCAGGCACTGGGCATTATACCTACAAAGTATTCAAGAATATTTTGGTTCGAAAAGTAGTCCATTACGCAGCAAATATGAGTAAAAATTCTGGAATAGATACGGGGATTCCAAAAAGATATAAAACAGCAACTAAATGATATCGCGTCAGAGCCCGTCAACGTCAATCAGAAAATAGATGTGGCAGAGACACGAATTGAGAAGGTGGAAGATCGCGTGCAAAACGTGGAACAGATACTAAGTAAGATGATAAAAATATTAAATCAACAAGAAAATAAACTGCTTGACCAGGAGGGAAGATCGCGATTGGAAAAATATCAGGTTATACAATGTTCCCAAGGAGCGGAGGGTTTGTCTATGATGGAGCTTGTAGGAAAGTTGCTGCGGGATGCACTGGAGACTCCCTCCACTATGGAGCTTGAAATTGAGAGGGCGCATCATGCGCTCGTCCCGAGGCCTACTGGAGACGAGAAGATGAGCCACGCTCAATATTAATTAGATTCCTTCGATACAATACCAAGGCAGAGATTCTACGAAGGGCCTGGGGAAAGAGGGTGTTTTTGAACAGGAAATTAATATATTTTGATCAAGATTCCCCCCCACACCCCGCCCCCCAGCCCGGGCTGTCCTGCAGAAATGTAAGGAATACCCTGAAGTAAAGCAAATACTAAAGCAAGGAAAGATTAGATTCCAAACTCGGTACCCTGCTAAACTGCGGGTATTTTATGAAGGTGGGACACAACTGTATCAGACAGTGGAAGAGTCGACTACAGACATGAGGAACAGAGGGCTGCCAGTCAGTGTGGTCAAACTGAGGGAAAGTCTGGTTGAGCAGTTATCCCGATCTGCTTGAAAAATAGTTACAGAACCAAGAAAGCAGGGGATGGGAGGAGGGCAAGAGAAGAATATCAGGAAGAGATTGAGTTTTCCAAAGACAACCCTCCAGAAAAGCCATAAGGTTTGGCTAACTTTAAAAGTGTTGATAAGCTAAATGGAAGCGAAAATAGATGGTGCTATACCTGTCTCAAGAAATACCTATTATAATGTGGATTTTATAGTACTCAATTTTTTTTATTTATTCATTCACTCCTATATGAGAATATATATATATGGGAGGAATACACAGGGAAATCTTTTCTGTGTAATGGACATAGATTTTTTCACTTACTTTTATGGGTACTGCAATGGGGGCCCTCAACTCACAGGTAGGAGGGGCTATCTCCCATTGCTAGACTTTTCTTCTAGCCCAACCCAGGGTCATCTAGAGACCCCAGCCTTGGAATCACACCTTTGTTACCTTTCTTTAAAATTATTTGCGTTTCTTGGTTCTTATTTGTTCAGGGAGTAGATTGATTAAGTTTTATTCTGCTAATTTCAGTGATATATTGGCAGATAAATACACATGGCTAAGGACAAAGTAAAATTCATTTCTCAATGTCAATGTGCTGTTAAATCCAATCAAACACGGTAAAATTCTATCCAAAATGAAAAATGAACAAGCCCATGTAATATATTTACAGGAAACTCACTTAAGTGATAATGAGCATGGAAAACTAAAGAGAATGGGCTTCACTAATTTGTTGTTCTCCTCATATAAATCAGGACATAGGAGAGGAGTTGCTATTCTCATCTCAAGCAGGCTAAATTTTGAAAAAGTATTAAATATGGGAGATAAGGAGGGCAGATATATTCTGGTAAGGGGGAATATAGATGGAAATTCAGTTACTCTATTGAATATATACACACCCCCAGGAAGTGATATTAGTTTCTTTCAGAAAATTACTAATATTATGGTAACGGAAACAGAAGATCTCCTGATATGTGGGGGAGACTTAAATTTACAATTACAACCAAAGTTAGACTCTTCCAATAGAAAAACCTATGAAACAAAGTCCTTACATAAGAAAGTTAATACACTTTTTGAGGATGTTGGTCTAATTGATATATGGAGGGACTTTTTCCCCAACAGAAGGGATTACACTCATTATTCTGCCCCCCCCCCATTCTGTATATACAAGAATAGACTATTTCATAACGTTTGGAAAAGACAAAGACAAAATAAACACCTGTGGAATTGGGACAATAGATGTAAGTGACCATGCACCTATATATTTATCTGTTGATTTTGACCTACAACCAGAGAATACTATTTGGAAACTAAATCCAAGTCTACTCAATGATCCCTATTTTAAGGAACAAATTAAAAAAGAAATTGGTCTTTACTTAGAATTCAATGATAATGGAGAGGTTTCACCTCCCATTCTATGGGATAATCTGAAGGCTGTCTTAAGAGGGAAAATTATAGCAATATCTTCATATAAGAAAAAAATAAGGAATAAAACATTAGAGGAATTACAAAATATGCTGAAGAAACCAGAAAAAAACACAAATTGAATTTGGCACAGGATACATTAGAGGAAACTTGAAAAATTTAGGAATGTTATTAATAGTTTGGCTATGCAAGAAATCAGGAAAAATTTAATGTTTCTGAAACAGAGACACTACGAAAGTGGATCTAAGTCTATGAAAATACTGGCATGGAAACTGGAAAAAAAAAGATAGCAGAAAATACAATTCATAGAATTAGGGATCCAAGAACAAAACTGATAAAAAAAAATAAGCTAAGTGAAATTCAAGAAACTTTTGAAGTGTTTTACAAAACTCTATATTCCAAAGTTCCAAGGGGAAGCATAGCCCAGAGTGACACCTTCCTGGATTCTTTAGAGTTACCCACTTTAAGCAAAGAACAAAATAGAACAATGACTGCTGACATAACTGAAGTTGAACTAAATACTGCAATTAGTAGGCTTAAATTAAGCAAGTCACCAGGATCAGATGGGTATATGGCAGCGTGGTACAAAGAATTTAAAAATGAGTTAACTCCCCACACTGAACTGGGCTCTAAAAAAGACACAAATGCCACCCAGCTGGAAGGAGGTGATAATCTCAGCTATACCGAAAGAAGGCAAGGATAAAATGGAATGTGGGTCATTTAGAACAATATCTGTTCTTAATGTAGATTATAGATTATTTTCCTCTATCATGGCCAAACGATTAGAAGATTTTCTACCCGTACTGATACATAAGGATTAGACAGGTTTTATACAACAATGCCAAACACAAGACAATATACGAAGGACACTTCACATTATGGATCATATACAAAAGATAAAATCGAACCAATAGTGATAAGTATGGACACTGAAAAGGCATTTGATTCAGTTAATTGGAATTTTCTTTACGGAGTTTTTCATAGATTTGGTTTCCATGACACAATTATTAAAACTATACAGGCACTATACCTACAACCCTACTGCTAGGATTAAAATCAATGGATAGTTGACAACACAAAAAATGCTGGTGAACACAGCAGGCCAGACAGCATCCATAGGAAGAGGTACAATCGACGTTTCAGACCGGGACCCTTCGTCAGGACTAACTGAAGGAAGAGATATATTAAATAATTAAATAAATTGATTCTGCCTCCCGTCGCTTCTCCCGTCAAACTCTGAAGGCGACACTCTCGGCCATGAGGAGGTACTTGGCGTCCCTATCCCAGATCCTTCCACACCTCAGGGACACTTCTTTCATCATTTGTAATGGTCCTGCCCGTTATTTCATCCTCCGTCAGGACCATGCCCGCAATCACCGTTTCTTGGACTTTGTCATGTTAGGCAAGGATCGCAAGATCTTACATCTGCAGACCCCAGAGCCCGCTGGCTCCGACACTAGCAGGCATGAACTTCGGATCATGGCCTCTGCCATTGATCTCGGTGACTCCACCAACCCAGGGCATATTCAAAACCCGGACTCCAGCAACGACCATGGACACCTTCAAAGCAATTGCGCAACCACCAAGTGCGACTCCAGCCTTGAACTCCAGGCCTGTCATAGTCCAGTCCGTGAAGTCCGTATTCCGGTTCACCTTCTGGTCCATCGACCCTTGCTCCAGGTTTTCCTGTCTACCCTGTTTCTGTTCTTGTTGAGCACTAATTGAGGCACCTGATGCTCGTTGGGGCTGGCTGCATAAATACCTCCAGAGACCAGGGAGTGGCTGCTGGATTGTTCTTGTCCTTACTCCTTGTATCCCTTCCTCTGCCTTCTGTTTCCTCACCTGAAGCCCTGCCTTGTCTTGCCGGTAACTCTCACCTCGCCTGAAGTTCTGTCTTGCCTTGCATTGCCTGAAGCTTTGCCTTGTCTTGCTGTCTTGTCCTGGAGCCACCCTGTACCTAGCTCCCTTCCTGTCCCTTGCCTCCGTCAGGTAAGCCAGGCCATATTGCCGTTACCTACGGTTGGTTCTGTCTCTTCCTGTCCCTTGCCTCCATCGGGTAGCCGGGCCGTATTGCCGTTACCTACAGTTGGTTCTGTCCCTTCCTGTCCCTTGCCTCCATCAGATGGAGATCCGTGCCCTGCCCAGGAGGAGCTTCTAGTCTCCTGCCTCCAGCCTCCAGCCTCGCCTCGCCTCAAGTCTCTAGCCTCCAGCCTCTAGCCTGAAGACTCCAGCCTCCTGCCTAGCCTCAAGCCTGAAGACTCCAGCCAAGCCTCGCCTCTAGCCTCCAGCCTCAAGCCTGAAGACTCCAGCCTCATCCTGCCTGCCAGCCAAGCCTCATCCTTGCCTAGTTCTGGGGTCCGAGCCAGAGGCAAGACCCAGGAACAGGGTCCTTGTCCAGTCTCTGGCTTGGAGTCCAAGCCCAGGCTCCTAGCTCTCTTGTCCAGTCCTGTTCCGGGTTCCCGGTTTTCGTGTCCATGTCCTTGCCCTCACCCTGTATCCTAGTCCTGTCCCTAGTCCTTCAGTGTCTGTGTCTTGCACTTGGGTCCATTCCCAGCCACCACCCAATGACAAGGCCGGGTCTTCACGTGCTGTTATTGTGACTCCCGTCTCCCCTTCCCCCACCACCACTCTGCAACCCTGTCTCCCTCAGATCCCACCGTCAGCTCCAGGGCCCTCAGAGGCTCCGTCTTCCTCTCACCCCAACCTTCCCCTCTCCACTAACACTACTAACCTCCCTCCCCCCTCTGATCCCAGCTCTCATCTGTGCCAGGTCTTTACCATCTCCTCCAACCTTCCAATCTCTGAGACAGAGCGCACTGTCCTCAGTAAGGGCCTTACCATATAACAATTGCAGCATGGAAACAGGCCATCTCAGCCCTTCTAGTCCGTGCCACACCTTTGTCCCCCTTCGCCCACACCTCAGCGAGTTCCGCGTTCACCATGATGCTGAACTCTTCTTCCGCCGGCTCCGTCTTCGAGCCTACTTCTTCGGCAAGGACTCTCCCACCCCCACCGATGACCCCTTATCCCGTCTCCAACCCTCCTCCTCTTCATGGACACCCCGCTTTGGTCTTCTGCCTGCTCTGGATCTCTTTATTGCCAACTGCCGACGGGACATCAACCGTCTCGACTTCACCGCACCTTGTCCCCATTCCAACCTCACTCCTTCGGAACGCTCTGCTCTCCACTCCCTCCGCACTAATCCTAACCTTATTATAAAACCCGCTTATAAGTGGGGTGCTGTTGTAGTCTGGCGAACTGACCTCTACCTTGCAGAGGCACAGCATCAACTCGTGGATGCCTCCTGTTATTTACCCCTCGATCATGACCCCACTAAGGAGCACCAGGCCATTGTCTCCCACACCATCACCAACTTTATCCGCTCAGGGGATCTCCCATCCACTGCTACCAACCGTATAGTTCCCACACCCCACACTTCCCGTTTCTACCTCCTACCCAAGATCCATAAACCTACCTATCCAGGTAGACCCATTGTCTCAGCTTGCTCCTGCCCCACTGAACTCGTTTCTGCATACCTCGACACGGTTTTATCCCCCCTTGTTCAATCCCTTCCTACCTATGTTCGTGACACTTCTCACGCTCTTAAACTTTTCGATGATTTTAAGTTCTCTGGCCCCCATCGCTTTATTTTCACCATGGGTGTCCAGTCCCTATATACCTCCATCCCCCACCAGGAAGGTCTCAAAGCTCTCCACCTCTTTTTGGATTCCAGACCTAACCAGTTCCCCTCTACCACCACTCCGCTCCGTCTAGTGGAATTAGTCCTTACTCTTAATAATTTCTCCTTTGGATCCTCCCACTTCTTCCAAACTAAAGGTGTAGCTATGGGCACCTGTATGGGTCCCAGCTATGCCTGCCTTTTTGTTGGCTTTGTGGAACAATCCATGTTCCAAGCCTATTCTGGTGTCTGTCCCCCACTTTTCCTTCGCTACATCAACGACTGCATTGGCGCTGCTTCCTGCACGCATGCTGAGCTCGTTCACTTCATTAACTTTGCCTCCAACTTTCACCCTGCCCTCAAGTTTACCTTGTCCATTTCCAACATCTCCCTCCCCTTTCTTGATCTTTCTGTCTCTATCTCTGGAGACAGCTTATCTACTGATGTCTACTATAAGCCTACCAATTCTCACAGCTATCTGGATTATTCCTCTTCTCACCCTGTCTCTTGCAAAAATGCCATCCCCTTCTCGCAATTCCTTCGTCTCCGCTGCATCTGCTCTCAGGATCAGGCTTTTCATTCTAGGACGAGGGAGATGTCCTCCTTTTTTAAAGAAAGGGGCTTCCCTTCCTCCACCATCAACTATGCTCTCAAATGCACCTCTCCCATTTCATGCACATCTGCTCTCACCCCATCCTCCCGCCCACTCACTAGGAATAGAGTTCCCTTTGTCCTCACCTACCACCCCACCAGCCTCCAGGTCCAACATATAATTCTCCGTAACTACCGCCACCTCCAACGGGATCCCACCACCAAGTACATCTTTTCCTCCCCCACTTTCTTCTTTCTGCAGGGATCACTCCCTATGTGACTCCCTTGTCCATTCGTTCCCCCCCATCCCTTCCCACCGATCTCCCTCCCAGCACTTATCCTTGTAAGCAGAACAAGTGCTACACATGCCCTTACACTTCCTCCCTGACCACCATTCAGGGCCCCAGACAGTCCTTCCAGGTGAGGCGACACTTCACCTGTGAGTCGGCTGGGGTGATATACTGCGTCCGGTGCTCCCGATGTGGCCTTCTATATATTGGCGAGACCCAACGCAGACTGGGAGATTGTTTCACTGAACACCTATGCTCTGTCTGCCAGAGAAAGCAAGATCTCCCAGTAGCCACTCATTTTAATTCCACATCCCATTCCCATTCTGATATGTCTATCCACGGCCTCCTCTACTGTCAAGATGAAGCCACACTCAGGTTGGAGGAACAGCACCTTATATTCCGTCTGGGTAGCCTCCAACCTGATGGCATGAATATTGACTTCTCTAACTTCCGTTAATGTCCCTCCTCCTCTTCACACCCCATCCGTTATTTATTTATTTAATATATATTTTTATGTATTTTTTATTTTTCTCCTTTTTTTTCTCTTTTTTTTTCTCCCTCTGTCCCTCTCACTATAACTCCTTGCTTGGTCTCCATCCTCCAGGCTCCCCTCCCTCCTTCTCTTTCTCCCCAGGCTTCCTGTCCCATGATCCTCTCCCTTCTCCAGTCTTTTGCCAATCACCTGCCCAGCTCTTGGCTCCATCCCCCCCCCCTCCTGTCTTCTCCTATCATTTTGGATCTCCCCCTTCCCCTCCCACTTTCAAATCTCTTACTATCTCTTCTTTCAGTTAGTCTTGACGAAGGGTCCTGGCCCACAGCGTTGACTGTACCTCTTCCTATGGATGCTGTCTGGCCTGCTGTGTTCACTAGCATTTTTTGTGTGTGTTGCTTGAATTTCCAGCATCTGCAGATTTCCTCGTGTCTGCCAATAGTTATCAAATAGTTTTACCCTAGAAAGGGGCACGAGACAGGGTTGTGCATGGTCACCGCTACTCTTCGCATTGTATCTGGAACCATTAGCTCAATACATCAGACAAAATGAAGATATCAGGGGAATTACGATTAAGGGGACAGAGCATAAATTGGCCTGTTACGCGGATGACATTTTGATCTATATAGGGCAACCAAAATACTCTTTACCTAAGTTGATGCAATCCTTTGAATGATATGGTCAATTATCAGGATACAAGATCAATATAGATAAAACGCAATTACTTTCATATAACTATAGCCCACCAAGAGAAATTGAAAGTAGTTATCCCTGGGCACGGCAAACAGAGTCTTTCAAATATTTGGGCATCATTAGTGAGTGAGTGGGCCAGTGAAGGAGTGGAGCTTTGAGGCTTTGACTCGAGAGATTCTGGCAGTTTCGGCAGTTGGTCTGTGCAATCAAGTCAATCAAGATTTGAATAGATCAGCAGAAAGCCGTTGATTAGACAATCAAGATTTGAATAGCTCAGACTCAGCAGAAAGCAGCTGATTGGGCAATCGAGGTCAGGTGACGAAGCATTTTGAAAAGCTCAAACAGATAAATAGAGGGATAGCTCAAGCGAAGCGGCCAGTGAGTGAGTGGGCCAGTGAAGGAGTGGAGCTTTGAGGCTTTGAGGCTTTGATGAGAAGAGGCGGAGGACAAGCTAGCTCACAGTTAGTTTTTACAATGTCTCCTGAGATGGTGATGTGCCTCTCATGTGAGATGTGGCAGTCTTGGGGGAACGCCCCTCTCCCGCAGAGTCACATCTGCCAGAAGTGCATACGGCTGGGCGATCTGGAAGACCGTGTAAGGAATCTGGAGCAGCAGCTGGATGACCTTCGACTCATAAGGGAGAATGAGGCAGTCATAGATGAGAGCTACAGGGAGGTAGTCACACCTAGGCTGTCGGAAGCAGATCATTGGGTGACAGTCAGAGGAGGGAAAGCGAAGGTGAGCAGACAGGTAGTGCAGAGCACCCTGTAGCCATTCCCCTGAATAATAAGTTTACCGTCCTGGATACTGTTGGCGGGGACAATCGACCAGGTGTGAGCCACGGTGGCAGGGCCTCCGGCACTGAGTCTGACCCGGAGGTGCAGAAGGGTGGGACGGAGAAGAGGAGAGCTGTTGTCATTGGAGACTCTATAGTCAGGGGAGCAGACAGGAGATTTTGTGGACGTGAGAAGGACACCCGCATGGTTTGTTGCCTCCCAGGTGCCAGGGTCCGGGGTGTCTCTGACCAGGTGCACGACATCCTGGTACAAGAGGGAAAGCAACCAGAAGTCGTGATACATGTTGGGACCAATGACATAGGCAGGAAGAGGGATGAGGTCCTGAAATGTGAGTTTTGGGAACTAGGCAGAAGACTAAAGTACAGGACCTCAAGGGTGGCGTTATCAGGATTGCTGCCAGTGCTACGTGACAGAGATGGTAAGAATTGGAGGAGATGGCAGTTGAATGTGTGGCTGAGGAGTTGGTGCAGGGAGCAGGGTTTTAGATTTTTGGATCATTGGGATCTCTTCTGGGGAAGGTGGGACCTGTACAGATTGGATGTGTTGCACCTGAACTCGAGGGGGAGCAATATCCTTGCAGGTGGGTTTGCTAGCATGGTTTGGGAGGGTTTAAACTAATTTGCGAAGGGGATGGGACCCAGAGCGATAGAGCAGTGAAAGAAGTGCATGGAGTAAAGCCAGATCTAACATACAGAGAGGCTTTGAGGAAAGAGAAGCAGAATAAACGGTGTAAAGACAGTAAGGTAGAAGGGCTGAAATGTGTGTACTTCAATGCAAGAAGCATCAGGAACAAAGGTGGTGAACTGAGAGCTTGGATACGTACATGGAATTATGATGTAGTGGCCATTACAGAGACTTGGCTGGCACCAGGGCAGGAATGGATTCTCAATATTCCTGGATTTCAGTGCTTTAAAAAGGATAGAGAGGGCGGAAAAAGGGGAGGAGGGGTGGCATTACTGGTCAGGGATACTATTACAGCTACAGAAAGGGTGGGTAATGTAGTAGGATCCTCTTTTGAGTCAGTATGGGTGGAAGTCAGGAACAGGAAGAGAGCAGTTACTCTATTGGGGGTATTCTATAGGCCCCCTGGTAGCAGCAGAGATACAGAGGAGCAGATTGGGAGGCAGACTTTGGAAAGGTGCAAAAATAACAGGGTCGTTATCATGGGTGACTTTAACTTCCCTAATATTGATTGGCACCTGATTAGTTCCAAGGGTTTAGATGGGGCAGGGTTTGTTAAGTGTGTCCAGGACGGATTCCTGTCACAGTATGTGGACAGGCCGACCAGGGGGAATGCCATACTAGATCTAATACTAGGTAATGAACTGGGTCAGGTCACAGATCTCTCAGTGGGTGAGCATCTGGGGGACAGTGACCACCACTCCCTGGCCTTTATAATTATCATGGAAAAGGATAGAATCAGAGAGGACAGGAAAATTTTTAATTGGGGAAGGGCAAATTATGAGGCTATAAGGCTAGAACTTGCAGGTGTGAATTGGGATGATGTTTTTGCAGGGAAATATACTTTGGACATGTGGTTGATGTTTAGAGATCTCTTGCAGGATGTTAGGGATAAATTTGTCCCGGTGAGGAAGATAAAGAATGGTAGGGTGAAGGAACCATGGGTGACAAGTGAGGTGGAAAATCTAGTCAGGTGGAAGAAGGCAGCATACTTGAGGTTTATGAAGCAGGGATTAGATGGGTCTATTGAGGAATATAGGGAAGCAAGAAAGGAGCTTAAGAAGGGGCTGAGAAGAGCAAGAAGGGGGCATGAGAAGGCCTTGGTGAGTAGGGTAAAGGAAAACCCCAAGGCATTCTTCAATTATGTGAAGGAAAAAAGGATGACAGGAGTGAAAGTAGGACCGAATAGAGATAAAGATGGGAAGATGTGCCTGGAGGCTGTGGAAGTGAGCGAGGTCCTCAATGAATACTTCTCTTCGGTATTCACCAATGAGAGGGAACTTGATGATGGTGAGGACAATATGAGTGAGGTTGATGTTCTGGAGCATGTTGATATTAAGGGAGAGGAGGTGTTGGAGTTGTTAAAATACATTAGGATGGATAAGTCCCCGGGGCCTGACGGAGTATTCCCCAGGCTGCTCCACGAGGTGAGGGAAGAGATTGCTGAGCCTCTGGCTAGGATCTTTATGTCCTCATTGTCCACGGAAATGGTACCGGAAGATTGGAGGGAGGCGAATGTTGTTCCCTTGTTCAAAAAGGGTAGTAGGGATAGTCTGGGTAACTATAGACCAGTGAGCCTTACGTCTGTGGTGGGAAAGCTGTTGGAAAAGATTCTTAGAGATAGGATCTCTGGGCATTTAGAGAATCATGGTCTGATCAGGGACAGTCAGCATGGCTTTGTGAAGGGCAGATCGTGTCTAACAAGCCTGATAGAGTTCTTTGAGGAGGTGACCAGGCATATAGATGAGGGTAGTGCAGTGGATGTGATCTATATGGATTTTAGTAAGGCATTTGACAAGGTTCCACACGGTAGGCTTATTCAGAAAGTCAGAAGGCATGGGATCCAGGGAAGTTGCCCAGGTGGATTCAGAATTGACTTGCCTGCAGAAGGCAGAGGGTGGTGGTGGAGGGAGTACATTCAGATTGGAGGATTGTGACTAGTGGTGGCCCACAAGGATCTGTTCTGGGACCTCTACTTTTTGTGATTATTATTAACTACCTGGATGTAGGGGTAGAAGGGTGGGTTGGCAAGTTTGCAGACGACACAAAGGTTGGTGGTGTTGTAGATAGTGTAGAGGATTGTCGTAGATTGCAGAGAGACATTGATAGGATGCAGAAGTGGGCTGAGAAGTGGCAGATGGAGTTCAACCCGGAGAAGTGTGAGGTGGTACACTTTGGAAGGACAAACTCCAAGGCAGAGTACAAAGTAAATAGCAGGATACTTGGTAGTGTGGAGGAGCAGAGGGATCTGGGGGTACATGTCCACAGATCCCTGGAAGTTGCCTCACAGGTAGATAGGGTAGTTAAGAAAGCTTATGGGGTGTTAGCTTTCATAAGTCGAGGGATAGAGTTTAAGAGTCGCGATGTAATGATGCAGCTCTATAAAACTCTGGTTAGGCCACACTTGGAGTATTGTGTCCAGTTCTGGTCGCCTCACTATAGGAAGGATGTGGAAGCATTGGAAAGGGTACAGAGGATATTTACCAGGATGCTGCCTAGTTTAGAAAGTATGCATTATGATCAGAGATTAAGGGAGCTAGGGCTTTACTCTTTGGAGAGAAGGAGGTTGAGAGGAGACATGATAGAGGTGTACAAGATAATAAGAAGAATAGATAGAGTGGATAGCCAGCGCCTCTTCCCCAGGGCACCACTGCTCAATACAAGAGGACATGGCTTTAAGGTAAGGGGTGGGAAGTTCAAGGGGGATATTAGAGGAAGGTTTCTTACTCAGAGAGTGGTTGGTGCGTGGAATGCACTGCCTGAGTCAGTGGTGGAGGCAGATACACTAGTGAAGTTTAAGAGCCTACTAGACAGGTATATGGAGGAATTTAAAGTGGGGGCTTATATGGGAGGCAGGGTTTGAGGGTTGGCACAACATTGTGGGCCGAAGGGCCTGTATTGTGCTGTACTATTCTATGTTCTATGTTCTAAAATTGTCAAAATGCAATTATCAGCCTATATATAAAAAATATATAACAAGATGAAACCTAATTTCTTCTTTTAGTCTCTGTTCAAGGATTGAATCTATTAAAATGAATATACTGCCCAGACTACTATATCTCTTTCAGACCTTACCAGTAGAGATTAGTCAAAATCAATTCAATGAATGGAACAAAATGTTATCAAGATATATATGGCAAGGTAAAAGTCCTAGAGTTCACCTCAAAACTTTGCCATTAGCCAAGGAAAAGGGAGGATGGGGCCTACATTATTTTGCAGCACAGTTGAGAGCTGTGATATGTTGGTGCAACCCATCGTAAGATGCTCAATGGAAAAACATTGAGGAGGGGATACTTCCCATCCCCATACAGGCAATTTTGGCTGATAATAACCTACAAAGGTACATAAATACTATTGATAACCCATGGATGAAATGGACTCTTAAAAAATGGAAAACTATTATCAAAAAATATAAACTAGAGGGAGATATTGCAATTCTTAAATGGTGTGCATATGACTCGGATTTTACACCGAATAAACTGGATGCTAGATTTAAGGACTGGACAGCTAAAGGAATAACAGTTCTTTGCATTATAATGAAAGAAAGAACACTGTTCACTTTTGAAATGCTTAAAGAGAAACACTTATTAGAAAAACAAGACTTTTATCGATATTTACAGATGCGACAGTATGTTAATAGGATGGTTAAAAATGCAACCAAGGCAAGTACATGTTTGATAGAGCTATTTAGAAAAGCATATAATTCAGATAACGGTAGTAGAATCATTTCAAGCATGTATAAGGGTTTCTCAAATCTTAAAACATATTCGACTTCATACATTAAAACAAAATGGGAGAAGGAAGGAGGATTAATTATACCTGAGGAAGAATGGACAATGATATGGGCGTATCAATGGAAGTGTACCAGTTCACAGAAATGGAGGGAGTTCAGATGGAAAAACTTAATACGATATTTTATTACACCCTCTCAGAAATTCCATTATGATAGTAACCTCCCTATTTGCTGGAGAAATTGTGGAATATCAAAATGCAGACCATTATCATAGACTATTGGAGTGGGATACACAATGCCCTACAAGACATCTTTAAATGTGAAATACCCTTAGAAGGTAAGAACATATATTTTGCGTATATACCTCAAGAATGGTTGAAAAGAGATAAATATTTAATGAATATACTGCTGGCGGCTGGTAAAAAGACTCTTACCAGGAAATGGTTGTCGCAGGAGAGCCCAACTTTAAACACATGGATGGAAGTTACAATGGATATTTACAAAATGGAGAAGATAATAGCATCTGTTAATCATAAGTTGGAACAATTTGATTCAATGGTTTAACTACATAACACCTCATAGACCTGATTTTATTCTCACAAATCAATGAATATGTTGTAAAAAAAATCACTCCCTATTTGTACATAGTTTTCTCCTTTTGCTTGTTCTTTCTTTCCTCTCATTTCTCTAAGTGTATACCTCAGATAAATATTATGTGGAGATTTGTGACAAATATGACTATATGATACATGCGTACAATATCTGAAATACATCTTATGGAATTGTTTGTTTGATGATGAACTTCAATGAAAAATAAATTACAAAAAAAAGAAAAGCAGTGCATTACTTAATACATTACTTTCTGTAATGAAATACAAAAATTTCACTGTAACATTCAACTTTTTGGAAAATGAATGTTTAAAAATCCAAAATTTGCTCCTTTTTCTGACAAACTAATGTGGAGGACGGTAAATAAATATCTGAAAGAAATTATATAAAAATTAAAGGGTGCTCAGACTTTTGCATAGTACTGTACATCAACAAACTCCTCATCAAATGACACAACAATCTCCACATCACAGTACTCCAACCACCTCCTCATCAAACAACACTAACAATCTCTTCAAAAATCTACTCCAACAATCTCCTCATAAATCTCCACCAACAAGTTGTTTATCTAACAGCACAAATTATATTCTCATCATCAACACTAAAAATTTCCACGTCAAGCTGCAGCAAAAATGCCTTCAGTAACCTACATCACAATCTCCTATTGAAGCTACACCAGCTATCTTCATATTAATCCACACCATCAAGGCAGGAGGAGAAGATGGCGGCGCGACGCAGCGCGCGCAGCCTCTCCGATGAAATGATATTGTATCTGTTAAATAGGGAGACATGCACAATTCTGATTTGATGGAGACAGCCATGAGAAGCACAGAGGAACATCTGGAGAAACTTCTGAAATGCCCGGTTCGCTGCCGCTGCTACTGTGCGATCGAGAATCTCCGGAGGGAAGGCCCCAAATCCTTGGCTTTGCCTGCTGCTGGTGGCCGGAGCTGGGGTCGAAGCACTCAGCAAAGATGGTGCTCGGTACTCGGTGTTGGAGGGCTGATCAGAGCTCGAAGTTTTCGGACGACTCAGAGTCGGACTGTGGTCAGGCATGGCAGGGAGAGTTTTCTACCTTCTCCCATCTGCATGAGATGTGGGACTTTCGAGAGACTTTGAACTTTTTTTACTGTGCCCATGGCCTGTTCTTCATCAAGTTATGGTATTGTTGCACTGTTGTAACTATATATTATAATTTTGTGGTTTTTGTCAGTTTTTCAGTCTTGGTCTGTCTTGTGTTTCTGTGATATCACACCGGAGGAATATTGTATCATTTCTTAATGCATGCATTACTAAATGACAATAAAAGAGGACTGCGTGTCATCATAATCTAATCTAATCAATCACCTTATTAAACTACACCAACAATCTCCATTTCAAACTATGCCCATAATCTCCTCATACAACTACACAACAAACTCCACATCACAATACAACTATCTCATCATAAAATTTCACCAAAAATCTCCACCTGAAAACAGACCAACAATCTCCACATCAAACTACACCAAAATTCTCCGCGTCAACCACAGCAACAATCTCCTCAGTGAACAACATGGACAGTCACCTCAATAAACCACACACAAAAAACTCCTCATCAAATTACAACAAAATTCTCTGTACTATACCAATACTCTCCATATCCTAAAAATCAATCTCATCATCAACATAAACCAGCAATCTTCTCATCAAACTACAAGAACAACTTCCTCATTGAACTACACGAATAATCTCTTCATCGAACTATGACAACAATCTCCTCATTGAACTCCACCAACAATCTCCTCATGGAACTACATCAACAGTCTCCTCATCAAACTACACCAACAGTGTCCTCAGCAAGCTACACCAACAGCCTCCTCATTGAACTCTACCACCAATCTCCTCATTGAACTACATCAACAGTCTCCTCAGCGAACTACATCAACAGTCTCCTCAGCAAACTAAACCAACAGTCTCCTCATTGAACTCTACCACCAATCTTGGTGAAGATCAAAACATCACATTCCCAAGTGTGTTGATGACATGGAACTTGGTGTGACTGCAAGAGTGGGGGAGGGTTGGTGAGTCCTTCAGGGTGACATGGACAGGCTAGGCAGGTGGGAGACATCATAGCAAGGCATCAAAGGGCACGGGGAGAAGGCAGGAGAATGGGTTGGAAGGGAATAATAAATCATCCATCATAAAATGGCAGAGCAGACCTAATGGGCGGAATGACCTCATTCTGCTCCTATGACATGGTCTTATTGACACACCAATGCTCAATGGGTGGAAAATGCTTCAGTAAGTGGTGGATACATCTTATGCAAAACCCTCCCCACCATCAAGTACACCAACAAGGAATGCTGCCACAGGAAAACAGCATCCATCATCAAGGACCCCTACCATTCAGCCCATGCCCTCTTTTTGCAGCTGCCATCGGGCTTCAGCAACAGTTATTACCCTACAACCATCAGGCTCCTGAACCAGTGTGGATAACTTCACTCACCACAATGAGCCTCAGGTCCCACCAGACCAGGTTCAAGAACAGTTATTACCCTACAACCATCAGGCTCCTGAACCAGTGTGGATAACTTCACTCACCTCAACTGACTCCACAAACTACACTCATTTTCAAATTCCCTTTATAACTCTTGTTACAACTCATACCTCAGCAAGGCCCTTGACAAGGTCCCATGTGGGAGGCTTACCAAGAAGGCTTGACCTTTCAGGATGATGTAGTTAAACTGGCTTTGTGGGAGAAGTCAGAGAGTGGTAGTAGATGGTTGCCTCTCTGACTGGAGCCCTGTGACTTGTGTCGCAGGGGTCAGTGCTAGGTCCTTTGTCACCTATATAAATGATCTGGATGATAATGTGGTGAAGTGGATAAGCAAATTTGTGATGACAATAAGGTTAGGGCTGTAGTGGACAGTGAGGAAGACTATTAAAGCTTGCAGTGTGTTCCAGACCAGTTGGAAAAACGGCAGATGGAATTTAATGCAGACAAGTCTGAGGTGTTGCAATTTGGGAAGTCATACCAAGCTAGCACTTGCTCAGTGAACAGTAGGACACTGAGGAGTGTGGTAGAAAAGAGGGATCTGGGAATACAGTACATCAAACATAGAACAATAGGCCCTTCAGGCCACAATGTTGTGCTGACCCTTTAAACCACTCTAAAGTCAATCCGAAACCTTCCTTTCCACATAACCCTCCATTTTGCTTTCATCTATGTGTCTATCTAATAGCTTCTTAAATGTCCCTAATGTATCTGCCTCTAACACCAACCCTGGCAGGTGTTCCATGCACCCGCCACTCTCTAGGTGAAAGATCTACCTCTGACAACCCTCCTATACTTTCCTCCAATCACCTTAAAACTATGCCTTTTAGTATTAGCCATTTCTGCCCTGGGAAAATGGTGCTGGCTGCCCATGGCCTGGTACAGAAGCAATATTGTTCATGAGTGGAAAAGCCTACAAAAATTCTTGAATACAGCCCAGTCCATCGCAGGAAAAGCTCTCCCCACCACTGAGCACAAGGGGAGCCGTCACAGCAAAGCAGCATCCATCATCAAGGAGCCTCACCATCTGGGCCATGCTCTCTTCTCACTGCTGCCATTGGGAAGGAGATACAGGAGCCTTATGTCCCACATCGTCAGGTTCAGGATCAGTTATTACCCTTCAGCCATCAGGTTCCTGAACCAGCGTGGAAACCTTACTCACCTCAACAGTGAACTATGTGCAAATTATGCTCTAGTTCCTGCCCAGGTCTACTCGGATCTTTCCAACCACTGTTCCACAGCTTCCATGGTGATGTTTTCTCCCTGCTCTCCCACCCACTCCACATTGACGAGGACCTCCAAGTGGGCAAGCCTTCGCTCTATTGCCAGTGTTTGAGTGATGCTGATGAGTATCCCAAGCAAAGCACCCAACTCCAAGCCATGACGGAACTGATTACGGAGCTGATGTCCTACAGACAGATTCTGATCATATCTTGTAAACACTCTCAGTGTATCTGGCAAGTGCTCCATGTTATCTCATTACCACTTCCCTCATTCACTTCGCACTCTGAGAAACTTGCCAAATCTGATTAGCTGCCCAGCAGCGACTTAAACATACCTCATGTCTTTACACAAAGATATCAGTAAAACTTGAAGAATACAAAAAAATTTACAATGATGTTGCCAAGAATTGAGGACCTGGGTCATAGGGAAAGGTCGAATACGTTCGGGCTTTCGTTTTCCCTGGAGTGAACAAGAATGAAGGGAGATTTGATAGAGGTACATGTTACGCTTTGTAACTTCAAAACATTAATTCAAAGAAAAACAAGAGAGCCGGGAATGCGAGTCTAACTTTATCCTTTTATTTGAAGCGAGGTGCACATGTATTGTGTGGTAACATGACGATATATACGTTTCATGTATTTATACGTGTAACCTGTAATGAATTAAAGAAATGAACAAGAATACAAGAATTCTTAATCAAACTACACACACACACACACACACACACATATACAGAATTACTCAAATATTACTGAAATATTAAATACACAATACTCCTCCCTGCCTATCTATGAAATCCAACTCAAGAAAGCATCTTAACTACATAGGCAGCATACTACACAATGCAACTGCTATGCGGACATCTGCAGCATAGTAAATGTTAAATTGTCCCATTCAGGCCTTAAGATTTAATCACTGTGGAGGATTTCTTACCCTTGTGCAATAACCTCTTTCCTGACAAGGGGGATCATTCTGCTTGGCAGGTGGGACTCGTGGCTGTCAAACGGTCAAAGGTTCTGCTGCCTCTCCTGTGCTGGTTGTAGGAGTTGTTCTGAGACTGCAAGAAGTGGATCTGATGGTGGTCACCATGTTTCTTCTCTAACAATTGACTCTATTTTCCTCAGTTGATCAAAGTGCTATCTCCAGATGATATCAGATGCAATCTCCATATTATAGGAGAGTGGTCCAGCTCTGTCCTTAATCTTTTTAAGTATCCATCTTTGATCAGCTCTGTAGTCCCTCGACAGGTCTCCTTGTGCAGGAGTGAAACATCGAACCTCTTTGCTTGAGGAGCCTTCAATTTGTCTCAGCTGTTTCTCCTTCGTGATTGGGTTTGAGGAGATCCAAGTGCAAACACAAAGGATAACCCAGGAACAGCATAGCTGGTGAGTAGGAGAAGGCGGGAGGAGAAGATGGCGGCACGACGCAGCTTGCAGTGGCCACTCCGGTGGTGCTGTCTGTTATTTGTAAATTAGGGTGCCGTGCACAATCCTGATTTGATGGAGACGGACATGAGAGCATGGAGGAACATCTGGTGAAACTTCTGAAATGCCTGTTTCGCTGCTGCTGCTACTGTGTGGTCTGGAATCTCCGGGGGAGAAGGCCCTGAGTCCTCGGCTTTGCTTGTTGCTCGGCGGCCGGGGCGGGGTCGAAGCACTCGCAGAGGATAGTACTCGGAGAGGCTGTGTCAGAGGGGCTGGTCGGAGGCTCGAAGTTTTCGGACGGACTCAGAGTTGGCTGCGGTCGGGTGCTTCCAATGTATCGGCAAGTTGGCGGCGCTTGGAGGTTCATGGCATGGAGAGTTTCTCCCTTCTGCCGCCTGTGTGAAATGATGAGTCTATCAGGACTTCGAGACTTTTTTTTACCATGGTCTGCTCTTTATCAAATTATGGTATTGCTTTGCATAATTATGTTATAATTATGTGGTTTTGTCAGTTTTAGTCTTGGTTTGTCCTGTTTTTTTGTGATATCATTCTGGAGGAACATTGTATAATTTTCAATGCATGCATTTCTAAATGACAATAAACGAGGACTGAGTGTCCTCATAATCTAATAAGTAGTTGGCTGTGGAGTTTGTTACATTGCGACATGCAAGGAGGAAATTGGCAAGCTTCTCACTTAGTGTTAGTGAGATTGCACGCAGTGCGTTCTTTAGACCCTGGACAGAGCTTTCCACCAAGCCATTCATAGCTGGCTGGTATAGTGCAGATGCAATACATCTTATTCCATTCATTTTTAGGAATGAATGAAACTGTTCCGCCACTCAGTGTGGTCCATTGTCACTGACTAAATGTTCTGGAACACCAGTCCTTGAGAGAAGGTTTCTCAACACAACGGTGTGTGAGGCTGTAGTGCAGTCTATTGGGAACACTTCCGGCCACTTTGTTACTGCATCCACTACTACCAAGAAATTTGTGCCCATGAATGGGCCAGCAAAATCCACATAAGTCCTCTGCAAGGGCAATTCAGGCCTTTCCCAAAAATGGAGAGGCGCTATTCTTGGAATCTTCTAGATGTGTTGGCATATTGCACAGTGCATGGCAATCTGCTTAATCTGCTGATCTACCTCAGGCCACTGGACAAAGCTTCGAGCCAATGCCTTCATTTTGACCATGCCTAGGTGAGCGGTAGGTAGCTCCTCCAACACTTCAGCTCTCAGCTTGGATGGTGCTACTCTCAATCCCCAAAAAAGGCATCCTTCGTCAAGGGCAAGTCCACCTCAGCACTGGTAAAAATGGGGGAATTGGAGTACCTGCTGCACATTCCAGACATTCTGGGTGGTTATGTAGACCTGCATCAGTGTGAGGTCTTTTCTGGTTTCCCTTTGGGTCATTTCTGCCATAATAGGGAGCCCTTAGATTTGCATTAGAGAGAATGTATCCTTCTTTGTAAATTTTTCAGGTATTACCTTATCCACGGATAAACAGAACAACTCATCAGCATTTCCATGATTAGTAATCCTCTTGAATTCAATATCTTGTAATTGTGTCCCCCAAGAAACAGAGCCCATCTCTGCACTTGTGCTGCTGCCATCAGTGAAATACCCTTCTTTAGCTTGAAAATGGACACTGGTGGCTGATGATTAGTAAAGAGGTCAAATTCTCTCCAATAGTTTACACTGCCAAACTAGACTAATCTGTTAATCTGTGCATTTTTTTTCTCTGCAGCAGTAAGGGAACATGATGCAAAGACTACAGGGTGTTCACTTCCATCACTCACAACATGTGACATGACTGCACCCATTCCATAAGGCGAGGCGTCACAGATTTACTGGACAATGTGGAACATAATGTGTGAGTACATTGTCTGATGTCATCATTTCCTTTGGCCATGGAGCACATTAAAGCCTTGCTTCCGGCTACATTGGACCCTTTCCAGTTCGCTTATCACTCAAAATGATCCACTGACAATGCAATAGCCTCTGCCCTCCACTCTATCCTGTCCAAACTGGAAAATGGGGTCTTATATGCCAGACTGCTGCTTATAGACTTCAGTTCAGCGTTTAACACCATCATAGCCCAGAAACTGGTGGCGAAATTGTCCTCACTGGGCCTCAACACTTCCCTCTGCAATTGGATGCTGGACTTCTTAACAGTAAGGTCACAGTCAGTCTGTGTGGCTAGCGACATCTCTTGTCCCACTGCACTGGCTCTCCCCAAGGCTGTGTGCTCAGCCCATTGCCGCTCACACTCCTGATGCATGACTATCTCACAGGATTCTGCTCAAAATGTCTCATCCAGTTTGCAGATGACAAGATGGAGTATAGGGAGGAAGCGGAGCAGCTGGTGGATTGGCGTGAGAAGAACAACTGAAGCCTGGAGAATGTGGAAAGGACAAAGGAAATCATTGTGGACTTCAAGAAGATGAAGTCCCTCTCTGTGAATTCACGTCTCCTCCGTAGAGACAGTTACGTGCACCAAATTCATGGGAGTTCACGTCAAAATTAACCTCACCTGGTCCCTTAATATCACCACCCTGAACAAGAAGACACAGCAGTGCCTCCACTTCCTAAGAAGATTGAGGCAAGCAAGGCTCCCCCCCCCCATCTTAACTGAGTTTTACAGAAGCACCATTGAGAGTGTCCTGACAAGTTGCATCTGGCATGGGAGCAGTTGACCATTGGACCAGAAGTCCCTACAAAGGATGGTGAGAATAGCTGAGAGGATCATAGGGATCTCCCTACCATCCACCCGGGACATCTATCAAGAGTGCTGTATACACAGGGCTCTTAGTATTATTAAGGATCCCACCTATCCATCCAGCATCCTCTTTGACTTTCTACCATCAGGCAGGAGACTATGATGTATAAAAACAAGAATGATCAGGATGGGAAACAGTTTTTTCTCCCAGGCAATTAGGCTTCTGAACTCCTAGCCATATCGTATTCAAAGTTTCACTGGTTAATCTGATCTGTACTTTACAATACTTATTTGTAGATCTGTAGATTTTATCCTTACCTTCATTAGTTATTGTGTGTCATGAGCATTACACCCTGGTTTGAAGAAACATCTTGTTTCTATATACATTATATATGTTACATACATGTAGGTAGTTAAATGACAATAGATTTGACTTGAAATTCATGTATTCATACATATAACATAAACTTAAATCAACAATAATTCTTAATTAACATATATATATATACAAGATTACTGAAATATTAAATACACATCAGTACACATCGCTTTCAACTACTTCAAGATTGAAGATCCAAGACTGTTACATACAAGTGTAAAGGAGAATGAAATAATTGTTACTCCATATCTCATGCAGCACAAAAAACACAATAAGATAAAGAACACAATAATAAAAAGCACAATAAATATAAATATATAAGATAGCTTATATACATAGGTTGATTGTATGTCCATAAAATGATGCTCGGCACAGAAGTATATGTACATAAGGTGACTCTGACGGGAAATTATAAAGTTGTGATGGTGGGGAATGTGGAGGGGTGGGTTAGTGGGTGGAGGTGTTGATCAGCCTTACTGCTTGGGGAAAGCAATTGTTTTCAGTCTGGCAGTCCCGGTGTAGATGCTACGTAGCCTCCTCCCTGATAGGAGTGGGACAAACAGTCCATGGGCAGGGTGGGTGGGACCCTTCATAATGTTACTGGATCTTTTCTGGCACTTGACTGTGTATACGTCCCTGATAGCTGGTAGCTGGTGCTGGTGATGCATTGGGCAGTTTTGACTACCCATTGCTGAGGCTTCCTGTCTGCCGCAGTGCAGTTTCTGTACCATGCAGTGATGCAGTTTGTTAGGATGCTCCCTACTGCACATCTGTAGAAGGACGTGAGTATTGATAGGCAAAGTCTAGCTCTCTACCGCCTCATCAGAAAGCAGAGAAGCAGACACATTCGTGAGCTTTCCTGGTTGTATAGATTGTGTTCTGGGACCATGAGAGGTTGTGTGAATTGTGCGCTCCCAGGAGTTTGAAACTGCCTCAGCTGAAGTAAAAAGAGGAGTGAGTGGTGCAAGTTTTCCTGATGTCAATAGCCATTTCCTTTGTCTCGTTGACATTGATGAAGAGGTTTGAGGGAAATTTGTCCAAGTACATGGATGAGAAGGGTATGGAGGACAATGGCCCAGATGCGGGTTGATGGCACTGGGCAGAATCACAGTTCAGCACAGACTAGATGGGCCGAAAAGCCATGTTTCTGTGCTGTGCTGCTGTATGATTCTATCCACTTGCCACGCCACTTTCAGTGAACTATGGACCTGGGCCCCAAGATCCCTCTGTACCTCAATGCTATTGAGGGGCCTCTAAGGGGTATACTTTCTCCTTTCATTTGTACCTGCTTAACCACTTCCTGCTATCCTATAATCCACAAGGGTCCAATCTGATTTTACCTTTATAAACCTTACATATGCTTCCTTTAGCTTTTTGACTGAACTTAGAACATCTCGGGTCATCAGAAGTTCCCATACTTTACCATCCTCATCCTTATAGAACCTAGAACATTACAGCACAGTTCAGGCCCTTCAGCCCACGATGTTGTACTGACCTTTTAACCTACTCCGAGTTCAAACTAACCCTTCCCGGCTGAATAGCCCTCCATTTTATATGCATCCATGTGCCAATCTAAGACTCCCTTCAGTGTCCCTATTTATCTGCCTCTACCACCAAACCCAGCAACACGTTCCATGTACCCACCACTCTCTGTGTATAAAACCGAGTGCTGTTGCCCCAGCTATCCAATCACTGTACAATTATGCCCCTGGTATTAGCTATTTCCACCTTGAGAAGGAAGCCTCTGACAGTCCACTCTATCTATCTCTCTTAATATCTGGTACACCTCTATCACATCACCTCTCATCCTTATCTTCAAAGAGAAAAGCCTTGGCTTGCTCAACCAATGGCGAAGGGTCTCGGCCTGAAACGTCGGCTGTACCTTTTCCTAGAGATGCTGCCTGGCCTGCTGCGTTCACCGGCAACTTTGATGTGTGTTGCTTGAATTTCCAGCATCTGCAGAATTCCTGTTGTTTGCGTCTTCAAATTTTAAGATAGCTTTAGATAAGGATAGGTGTGGACCTTGCAGCAGAGTATTAAGTTGGAGCAGGGAAACTCAGGCAGCAACTAGGGATAGTTAACAGGATACAGCTTTTTTGGTGCAAGTCCACATCCTGACATGTGGAGGGTGTTTAAAGACCAACTGCACGTGATGCAGGACTGGTACATTCCAGTAAGAAGGAAGGACAAGGATGGCAAGGTACAAGAACCTTGGATATCGAGAGACGTGATGAATTTAGTCAAGAAGAAAAAGGAGAAGTAAATAAAGCTTAGGAAGTAGGAACCAAACTGTGGTCTTGAGGATTATAAAGAAGCCAGAAAAGAATTCAAGAAGAGAATTAGGAAATCCAGGAGGGGCCATGAAAAGTCCTTGGCAAGTAGGATTAAAGAGAGTCCCAATGTATTCTATACATACATCAAAAGCAAGAGGATAACTATGGTGAGGGTAGGACCACTCGAGGACATAGAGCGGAATATTTGCTTGGAAGCAGAGGATGTGGGTGAGGTCCTAACGAGTACTTTACATCAGTATCTTCCAAGAAGTAGGTCATGGAGGATTGGAAGAACAGTGCTGAGTTATTGATATGATAAGGCATTTCAAGGTAAAGGAGAAGATAATGTTGACTCTTTTAAAGGGCATTAAGGCGGAAAAGTCTCCAGGGCATGGTGCGATATAACCCAGGATTTGAGAAGGCAAGAGAAAAGATTGCTGAGGCCTTGATCAATATATTCATGTCTTCTCCAGTCACAGATGAGGTGTCAAAGGGCAGGTGAGTAGCTAATGTTCCATGACTGAAGAACATGATTCTGGAAACTACAGACTGATGAGTTTCATGTCAGGGGAAGGAAACTTACTTGAGAGAATTCTTAGAAATATGATTTCTGAGCATTTGGAAAGCCATGTCCTTATTAGGGAAAACAAGCATGTCTCTGGAATTGATGGCTTAGTGGCAAAGTTTGCTGATGATATGAAGATAGGTGGAGGGGTCGGTAATGCTGAGGAAGCAACGCGATTACAGCAAGGCTTAGACAAATTGGAAGAATGGGCAAAAAAGTGGCTGATGGAATACAGTGTTGGGAAATGTACAGTAATGCATTTTGGTAAAAGGAAAAATAGTGCAGACTATTATCTAAATGGGGAGAAAATTCAAACATCAGAGGTGCAGAGGGACTTAAGAGTCCTCATGCAAGACTCCCAGAAAGTTAATTCACAGGTTGAGCCTTTGGTAAAGAAGGCAAATGAAATGTTGGTATTAATGTCAAGGGAAATAGAATATAAAAGCAAGGAGATAGTGCTAAGGCTTTATAAGTCACTAGTCAAGCCCCAGTTGGAGTATTGTCAACAGTTTTTGGCCCCTTATTTCAGAAAGGATGTGTTGTCATTGGAGAGAGTCCAGAGGACATTCACGAGGATGATTACAGGAATGAAGGGGTTAACATATAAGGAGTGTATGGGAGCTTTGGGTCTGTACTCACCAGAAATGAGAAGAATGTGGGAGGAATCTCATTGAAACCTACCGAATGTTGAAAGGTCTAGATAAGATGTGGAGAGGATGTTTCCTGTGGTGGGGGTACCCAGAACTAGAGCGCACAGCCTCAGTACTGAGGAGCGACCTTCTAGAACAAAAGTAAGGAGGAATATTTTTTTAGCCACAGTGGTGAATCTGTGGAATGCTATGTCACAGACTGTGCTGGAGGCCAAATCCGTGGGTATATTCAAAGTGGAAGTTGATAGATTCCTGTTTGGTCTTGGCAACAGGGGATATGGTGAGGGGGCAGGTGTATAGGGTTGAAAGGGATCCGGGATCAGCCATGATGAAATAGTGGGACAGACTCGATGGGCTGAATGGCCTAATTTGGCTCCTATATCTTATGGTCTTATGGTTTAATGCAAGACAAGTTTTGTCGTACTAACTTGATTGAGTTTTTTGATGAGAATGGATTTCAGTAAGGTGTTTGACAAGATCCCTCATGGGAAGCTAATCCAGAAGATTAAGATGCATGGGAACCATGGTGAATTGGCCATTTGGATTCAGAACTGGTTTGCCCCTTGAGGGCAGAGAGTAGTGGTCAAAGAGAGTTATTCTAGCTGGAGATCTGTCATCAGCGGTGTACTGCAGAGACCTGTACTGTGACCTCTGCAGTTTATGATGCATGTAAATGACCTGGATGAAAATGTAGATGGCTGGGTCAGTAAGTCTGAGATGATATGAAGATCTGTGATGTTGTGGATAGCATAGAAGACTGGCAAAAAGTACAGCGGGGTATTATTCATTTGCAGATTTGGACAGAGAAATGGAAGACAGAGTTTAACCCTGTGATGAGAGACTTTGATGAGGATGGTGGAGTCCCTGAGTATCTGAGGCAAGGATTGAGACGTGGTACAAAACTGGCACGAGAACTGAACACTCAACAAGATGCTAGACGATATCCCTAGTTGAGCTTATGATTATTCAGCACTGAACCTCAGTTCAGGTGCTCCTTGAATCCTGGCACCAAACCATGGCAGCCAACAGGTGAGATGGCCCTGAATCCTCAAACGAGCCGAACCAGCTACCCATACTCCAGAGAGTTAGAGTGTCAGAATTTCGGAAGCTTTCGCGGTTGGCTGCGAGTTGCAACAAGCCCCGCTAAATGTGAAGTACTGCACCTTGGTAGGTCAAATGTGAAAGGAAACTATACTGCTCAGGGCAAGACTCTTAACAGTGCTGATAAGGAGAGGGATATTGGGGTCCAAGTTCATTGCTCCTGGAAAGTGATTACACAGGTGGATAGGGTGGTTAAGAAGGTATATGGCATGTTTGTCTTCATTAGTTGAGACTTTAAATTCAAAAATCTAGGAAGTTATGTTGCAGCTTTATAAAACTCCAGTTAGTCTGCATCTGGAGTATTGCATACAGTTTTGGCTGCCCCATTATGGAAGAATGTCAAGGCTTTGGAGAGAGCCCAGAAGAGGTTTACCAGGATGTTGCCTGGATTAGAGGGCATGTGCCATTATGAGATGTTGGGAAAACTTGGGCTGTTTTCTCTGGAGCAATGGAAGCTTAGGGAAGATCTGATAGAGGTTTATGAGATTATGAGAGGCATAGATAGAGTAGACAAACAATATTTGTTTCCAGGGGGTTGAAATGTCTAAGGCCAGAGGGTATGCATTTAAGGTGAGAGAGGGTGGGTTCAAAGGATATATGAGGGTAATGTTTTTTTTACCCAGAGAGTTGTGGGTACCTGGAATCTGCTTGCTGAGGTGATGGTACAGGTGGAAACATTAGATACTTTTCAGGGACTTTTAGATAGACACATGAATATGAGGAATATGGGAGGATAGTCCACGTTGCTTAGGCAGAACAGATTAGGTAGCGCTTTGATTACTAATTTAATTGGTTTGGCACAACATTGTGTGCCGAAGGGCCTGTTGCTGTGCTATACTGTTCTATGTTCTAGAAACAGGCCCTTTGGCCCATCTAGTCTGTCTAGTCCTATCAACTTGCACCCGGACCTCCATACCCCTTCCCACCCATGTAGCATACACAATCGATTTTGGTTAATTGGGACACATTGAGATCGATATATGTTGACCCAATTAAGCAGCTGTCCCAATTATCCAAATTTTCATGGAAATAGTTAAAAAGTATGAAAGAGATATCTTACCATTTAACTAAGTAATAAATTATGTATTTAAATGAAATATGGAACAAATTAGAACACAATCAATACTATTACGGTACAAGTCGACCTTCACTAATCCGGCACCATTGGGACCTGAGGAGTGCCAGATTAGTGAAAATGCTGAATTACAGAAGGATCACATTAAGCATAATCAGTGCCGGATTATAGAAGGGACTGGATTATAGGTAGTCGGATTAGTGAAGGTCGACCTGTACTATATAACTGTGTAACATACATCAAAGTTGCTGGTGAACGCAGCAGGTCAGGCAGCATCTATAGGAAGAGGCGCAGTCGACGTTTCAGGCCGAGACCCTTCGTCAGGACTAACTGAAGGAAGAGTGAGTAAGGGATTTGAAAGCTGGAGGGGGAGGGGGAGATGCAAAATGATAGGAGAAGACGGGAGGGGGAGGGATGGAGCCGAGAGCTGGACAGGTGATAGGCAGAAGGGGATACGAGAGGATCATGGGACAGGAGGTCCGGGAAGAAAGACGGGGGGGGGGTGACCCAGAGGATGGGCAAGAGGTATATTCAGAGGGACAGAGGGAGAAAAAGGAGAGTGAGAGAAAGAATGTGTGCATTAAAAAGAGTAACAGATGGGGTACGAGGGGGAGGTGGGGCCTAGCGGAAGTTAGAGAAGTCAATGTTCATGCCATCAGGTTGGAGGCTACCCAGACGGAATATAAGGTGTTGTTCCTCCAACCTGAGTGTGGCTTCATCTTTACAGTAGAGGAGGCCGTGGATAGACATGTCAGAATGGGAATGGGATGTGGAATTAAAATGTGTGGCCACTAGGAGATCCTGCTTTCTCTGGCGGACAGAGCGTAGATGTTCAGCAAAGCGGTCTCCCAGTCTGCATCGGGTCTCACCAATATATAAAAGGCCACATCGGGAGCACCGGACGCAGTATATCACCCCAGTCGACTCCCAGGTGAAGTGATGCCTCACCTGGAAGGACTGTTTGGGGCCCTGAATGGTGGTAAGGGAGGAAGTGTAAGGGCATGTGTAGCACTTGTTCCGCTTACACGGATAAGTGCCAGCAGGGAGATCAGTGGGGAGGGATGGGGGGGACGAATGGACAAGGGAGTTGTGTAGGGAGCGATCCCTGCGGAATGCAGAGAGAGGCGGGGAGGGAAAGATATGCTTAGTGGTGGGATCCCGTTGGAGGTGGCGGAAGTTACGGAGAATAATATGTTGGACCCGGAGGCTGGTGGGGTGGTAGGTGAGGACCAGGGGAACCCTATTCCTAGTGGGGTGGTGGGAGGATGGAGTGAGAGCAGATGTACGTGAAATGGGGGAGATGCGTTTAAGAGCAGAGTTGATAGTGGAGGAAGGGAAGCCCCTTTCTTTAAAAAATGAAGACATCTCCCTCGTCCTAGAATGAAAAGCCTCATCCTGAGAGCAGATGCGGCGGAGACGGAGGAATTGTGAGAAGGGGATGGCGTTTTTGCAAGAGACAGGGTGAGAAGAGGAATAGTCCAGATAGTTGTGAGAGTCAGTAGGCTTATAGTAGACATCAGTGGATAAGCTGTCTCCAGAGACAGAGACAGAAAGATCTAGAAAGGGGAGGGAGGTGTCAGAAATGGACCAGGTAAACTTGAGGGCAGGGTGAAAGTTGGAGGCAAAGTTAATAAAGTCAACGAGTTCTGCATGCGTGCAGGAAGCAGCGCCAATGCAGTCGTCGATGTAGCGAAGGAAAAGTGGGGGACAGATACCAGAATAGGCACGGAACATAGATTGTTCCACAAACCCAACAAAAAGGCAGGCATAGCTAGGACCCATACGGGTGCCCATAGCTACACCTTTAGTTTGGAGGAAATGGGAGGAGCAAAAGGAGAAATTATTAAGAGTAAGGACTAATTCTGCTAGACGGAGCAGAGTGGTGGTAGAGGGGAACTGATTAGGTCTGGAATCCAAAAAGAAGCGTAGAGCTTTGAGACCTTCCTGATGGGGGATGGAAGTATATAGGGACTGGACATCCAAGGTGAAAATAAAGCGGTGGGGGCCAGGGAACTTAAAATCATCGAAAAGTTTAAGAGCGTGAGAAGTGTCACGAACATAGGTCAGAAGGGATTGAACAAGGGGTGATAAAACAGTGTCGAGGTATGCAGAAACGAGTTCGGTGGGGCAGGAGCAAGCTGAGACAATAGGTCAGCCAGGACAGGCAGGTTTGTGGATCTTGGGTAGGAGGTAGAAACGGGAAGTGCGGGGTGTGGGAACTATAAGGTTGGTAGCAGTGGATGGGAGATCCCCTGAGTGGATAAAGTCGTTGATAGTGTGGGAGACAATGGCCTGGTGCTCCTTAGTGGGGTCACGATCGAGGGGTAAATAAGAGGAGGTATCCGCGAGTTGTCGCTGTGCCTCGGCAAGGTAGAGGTCAGTACGCCAGACTACAACAGCACCCCCCTTATCAGCGGGTTTAATAATAATGTTAGGATTAGTGCGGAGGGAGTGGAGAGCAGAGCGTTCCGAAGGAGTGAGGTTGGAATGGGGACAAGGTGCGGTGAAGTCGAGACGGTTGATGTCCCGTCGGCAGTTGGCAATAAAGAGATCCAGAGCAGGCAGAAGACCAGAGCGGGGTGTCCATGAAGAAGAGGAGGGATGAAGACGGGAGAAGGGGTCATCGGTGGGGGTGGAAGAGTCCTTGCCGAAGAAGTAGGCTCGGAGACGGAGACGGCGGAAGAAAAGTTCCGCATCATGGCGAACACGGAACTCGCTGAGGTGTGGGCGAAGGGGGACAAACGTGAGGCCCTTACTGAGAACAGAACGTTCTGCGTTCCAGCATCTGCAGAATTCCTGTTGTTTGCTATATAACTGTGTATTAGTTCCTAACTGTTATCGTCGGTGGAATTTATCCTGTATGCTTCTGTATTCTTTTGATTAACTGTAAATGAAGAAATTGATGCAGGCACCTGGTGCTGCCTTCATACAATGCTATCAACAATTGCATTCACAAGATCTTCATCTTTATTGTAGCATTCAAGATGATTGTCTAAGCTTTCAAATTGTTCATAGTTCCTAACTTGATGAAGTAGTGAAATTGCTTCATTTTCACTCCCGGCCCTTTCTGGCATCTCAAGCCTGAATGTTTGAACCGCAGTGAGCAAAAAAATACTGAATTGTCTTCCAGCTTATTTCTCACCAACTGTCAGTGAGAAAAATCACTGCTTTTTGAACACAAGTCCACCCAACTGACGTTATTTAAAAACTGTTCGACCTTAGCACGGCCTGTTGTCTAATGGTCATATATGTGCATGCATCTGACTCTAGTTAGAAACTGTTCAGCAATAGGTCCTGTCCCAATTAAGTGACATAGTCTCCCAAATAAATGAAGGGAATCCTGGCTAATTTCTCAATTAGTTTTCGTTCTTTAAGAGTTGACCCAAATACATGACTGCCCAATTAACCGCAATTCTGGCAAGAGGCAAAGAGTGGGAATAAAGGGGGCCTTTTCTGTTTGGTGGCCGGTGACTAGTGGTGTTCCACAGCGGTCAGTGTTAGGACTGCTTCTTTTCACGTTATATGTCAATGATTTGGAAAATGGAATTGATGGCTTTGTGGCCAAGTTTGCAGACAAATACAAAGGTAAGTGGAAGAGTAGGTAGTCTTGATGAAGCAGGAAGTCTGCGTAAGTCTTACACAGTTTAGGGAAATGGACAAAGAAGTGGCAGATAGTGTGGAGAAGTGTATGAATCAGAATCAGAATCAGGTTTATTATCATCGGCGTGTGACGTGAAATTTGTTAACTTAGCAGCAGCAGTTCAATGCTATACATAATCTAGCAGAGAGAGAAAAGTAAATAAATAAAATAATAATAAATAAACAAGTAAATCAATTAAATTGAATAGATTAAAAACTGTGCAAAAACAGAAATACTGTACATTAAAAAAAAAGTGAGATAGTGTCCAAAGATTCAATGTCCATTTAGAAATTGGATGGCAGAGGGGAAGAAGCTGTTCCTGAATCGCTGAGTGTGTGGTCACGCACTTTGGTAGCATGAATAAAGGTGTAGTCTATTTTCCAAACAGGAAGATAATTCAGAAATCAAAAGGACTTGGGGTTTAAACACGCAAACACGAGGAAACCTGCAGATGCTGGAATTTCAAGCAACACACACAAAAGTTGCTGGTGAACACAGCAAGCCAGGCAGCATCTCTAGGAAGAAAAAAAATTTGGATCTCCCCCTCCCCCTCCCACTTTCAAATCTCTTACTAGCTCTTCTTTCACTTAGTCCTGACGAAGGGTCTCGGCCCGAAACGTCGACTGTACCTCTTCCTAGAGATGCTGCCTGGCCTACTGCATTCATCAGCAACTTTTGTGTGTGGGACTTAGGGTTCTCGTGCAGGGTTCCAAAACGGTTAACTTGGAGGATGATTTGGTGGTAAGAAGGCAAATGTATTGTTAGCATTCATTTCAAGAGAATTGGAATATTAAAAGCTAAGGATTTATAAGGCATTGGTTAGACTGCACTTGGAGCAATTTGAGCAGTTTTGGGCCCCTTATTTAAGAAAGGATATGTCATGGTCCGGTCTGTAAAATCCACGTTCCGGTTCATGGGCCGGTCTGTGGACTCCGGACTCCGGGTCTTCTAGCTGTCCCTTGTTTCATTTGGGCTTAATCATAGGCACCGGATGCTCGTCTTGAGGCTGGGAATGTAAGTGGCCCTGGGTTTGAGTGTGGGTGCTGGTTTGTCTTGTCAGTATCCTGTCCTTGCCTCTGTGGGGTAAGCCAGGCTGTCTTTGCCATTACTCTGAGGCTGGACTGTTCCCTTCCCTTCCCTATCCTTCTGCAGCCTTGCCTGCAACCTGTGCCTGGAGCCTTGCCTGCAACCTGTGCCTGGAGCCTTGCCCCGCAACCTGTGCCTGGAGCCTTGCCGGCAACCTTGTCAAGTTCAACCACTGGAGCGAGACCGGAGCCTTGCCGTGTCAAGATAAGGAACTGTCTATTGTTGAGTTGAAACTCTTTCTGTGTCCACGCCTTTACTAGGTAGATCTGGCTGTTTGCTGCTACCTAGTGTTGGGAACCATCTCGTCGTGTTCAGCATTCTGTGTATGAGTCCTGGCCCTACGTCCTATTCCCGAGGAGGGGCCCGGCTCTGTGTTCCATGTCCCTGTGTTCCTCTCTCTCAAGTCCAAGGCTCTGTGTTTCCGTGCTCTAGACCAAGGCTCTGTGTTCCTGTCCTCCCCAAGACCAAGGCTCTGTGTTCTGCATTCCTGCCATCCCAAGTCCAAGGTTCTGAGGTTCCTGTCATCCCAAGTCTAAGGCTCAATTGTTCCTGAGTAGCAGGTCAAGGCTTCGTGTTCTTGTCCTGTCCATGTGCTGGAGTTTCCTCGTCCTGTGCTGGAGTTCCCTCACCTTACCCAGGAGTCTCTCATTCTGTCCTGTAGCCTCGTCTAGTCCTGTCTCCCAAGACCACGTCATGTCTTCACCTAGTTCCGGAGTCCAAGCCAGAGTCAAGACCCAGGTTCTGGATCCTTGTCCAGTCTCTGGCTCGGAGTCCGAACCCAAGCCTCATCACACCCTTGCCTGGAGGAACCCAAGCCTCATCACACCCTTGCCTGGAGGAACCCAAGCCTCATCACACCCTTGCCTGGAGGAACCCAAGTCTCATCACACCCTTGCCTGGAGGAACCCAAGCCTCGCTATGTCCTCGCCTGGAGGAACCCAAGTCTCGCCATGTCCTCGCCTGGAGGAACCTAAGCCATGTCCAGTCCTGTAGCCACATCATGTCCGCTCCCAGCATTCCACCAGCCCCCCCATGACAGAACGAAGCAGCCTTACATGGACCCAGCAACGCAGACACTGTCGCCTAACTCTCATCATCCTGGGTTCCCTCCTGATTGTATACTACACCCCCACCCCCCGTCCCAAGTCCAAGGCTCGGTGGTTCCTGAGTACCAGGTCAAGGCTTTGTGTTCTCGTCCTGTCCATGTGCTTCATCCTGTGCTGGAGTTTCCTCGTCTTTCCCTGAATTCTTTTGCTCTGTCCTGTAGCCTCGCCTAGTCCTGTCTCCCAAAACCACATCATGTCTTCGCCTAGTTCCAGAGTCCGAGCCCAAGTCAAGACCCAGGTTCTGGTCCTTGTCCAGTCTCTGACTCGGAGTACGAACCCAAGCCTCGAGGAATCTAAGTCACAAAGAACCCAAGCCATGTCCAGTCCTGTAGCCATGTCATGTCCGCTCCCAGTGTCCCCCCCTTATGACAGGATGTGCTGGTGCTGGCATTGGAGAGGATCCAGCATTTTCACGCCAATGATTCCAGGAATGAAAAGGTTAATGTATGAAGAGGGTTTGATGGCTCCGGGCCTGTCCTCTCGAGTTCAGAACAATGAGGGAGGATCTCACTGAAACCTATTGAATATTGAAAGGCCAAGATGGAGTGGATGTGGAGAGGATGTTCCTCCCATCTGACTAATAATCTATTTGTCCCCTACCATCAGACAGGAGGCACTGCAACATTAGGACAAGGACTGTTCGGATAGAAACAGCTTCTTCCCCCAGGCCGTAAAGCTACTAAACTCATTGCCACCACACAGATCTCACTGTGTATGAGGCAGAAGTAGCATTATACTGTTTACTTTTTAAATTGTGTCATAAATGCACCTTATTATTTGTTCATTTATTTGTGGTGATATTACTTTATGTATTGCATGTGAGCTATATATACTGTGTTGTGGTCCGGAGGAACATTGTTTCATTTGGTGGTATACAGGTGTATGGTTGAATGACAATAAACTTGAACTTGAACTAATGAATTGAGGTCACTATTCCCAAGATGATTATCCACACTATCACTTAACCTGGCTCATTTCCTCAAACCAGGTCCAATATATTCTCCCCTCTAAATGGACTTTCCACAAACTCTTTCAAAACCCCCTCTTGGATGCACTGAAGAAAACCTGCCCCATCTCAGCTCCTTGTATTAAGGAAGTTCCAATCAGTACTGGGGAAGTTAAAGACCCCACTATGACAACCTTGTTGTTTCTGCACCTTTGCATAATCTGTCTACATATATGTTCCTCCACCTCTCAGTAGCTAGTGGGAGGGCCGAAAGTATAATCACATCAGAATAAGGAGACCTTTCTTCCTTTGGTCCTCCACCGAAATTGCCTCTGTGGATGAGCTCCCCAGTGTGTCCTCACTGAGTACTGCTGAGATATTCTCTGTCATCAGATGAACAACCCCTCCACCTCTTTCACTCTGCTGTAAATCAGCAAAACCCAGCAACCCTGAGCTGCTGGTCCTGTCCCTCATGCAATCAGGTCTCTGTAATGGCAACAGCATCATAACTCCATGTCCAGATCTGGGCTCTGAGATCATCCTCCCTACCCCTCATACCCTTAGCAGAGAAATAAAGACATTTCAGCCCATCAGTCCAACATGGTTATTAACCCGTCCTTTACTATCCTTTCCCTTAATCTTGTCAAACCACTTTTCTTGCCCACAACTCTACGACCTATTGCCCTGTTGCTGAGATTATCATCTTCCTGCCACTCCAGCTTAATCCCTCCCGAATAGCACAAGCAAACCTACTCCATTCCAAATGCAAGAAGTCTAATTTATAGAGGTTTATTATTGTCACAAGTACAGAGATACAGTGAAAAGCTTGTCTTGCATATATTCATACGTGACAAATTATTACACTGTGCATTGATGTAGAACAAGGTAAGACAATAACAGAATGCAGAATAAAGTGTAGCAGTTATAGTGAAAGTACAATGTAGTTTGATATCAACATAGACCATAGAACATTACAGCACAGTACAGATATTTCAGCCCATGATGTAGTGCCTACCACAACATAAGATCTATGTACCCTTCCCTCCTACATAGCCCTCCATTTTCTATCATCCCTGCGCCTGTATTATCAGTTGCTTAATGTATCCCTAATGTATCTGCCTTCGCCTCCACCCCATTCCCTGATTCCACCACTCTCTGTGTAAAAATTTACTTCTGACATCCCCCTAAAACTTTCGTAAGTCCATAAGAGTAAAATCAGGTCATTTGGCCATCGACTCTGCTCTGCCAGTCTATCATGGTTGATTTATTATACCCCTCAAATCCATTCTCTTGCCTTCTCCCCGTAACCTTCGATGCCCCGACTAATAAAGAACCTATCAACCTCCACTTCAAATATACCCAATGACTAGTCCTCCACAGCCAACTGGGGAAATGAACTCCATAGCTTCACTACTTTCTGGCTAAAGAAATTCCTCCATATTCCTCTGAGATTAAATCTTATCAACTCTAGAAATTCCTCTGCGATCAATTCCAGTCAAGATGGCACCTGACGAGGGAGATTGAAACATCGAGGGGAATATGGAGGCTGCCTGCCTTTTGATCACTGGTGGGATCGCTCTGCTACAGAGAGGGGAGACTGCCTTTTGATTGCTGGTGGGATCACTCTGCTACAGAGAGAGGAGGCTGCCTTTTGATCGCTGGTGGGATCCCTCTGCTACAGAGAGAAGAGGCTGCCTTTTCATCGCTGGGGGATCGCACAGCTACAGAGAGGGGACACTGCCTTTTGATCACTGGTGGGATCCCTCTGCTACAGAGAGAGAGGGCTGCCTTTTGATCACTGAGGGATCGCACAGCTACAGAGAGAGAAGGCTGCCTTTTGATCACTGGTGGGATCGCTCTGCTACAGAGAAGGGAGACCGCCTTTTGATTGCTGGTGGGATCACTGCTACAGAGAGAGGAGTTTGCCTTTTGCTTGCTGGGGGATCGCACAGCTACAGAGAGGGGAGACTGCCTTTTGATTGCTGGTGGGATCACGCTGCTGCAGAGAGAGAAAGGCCTGCCACTGTGCCTGGAGAATGTTATGTGGGTTTTCAGTCTTTTTCAGGCTTATAATTTTATATATTCTCTGTTCCTCGGTCAATCTTTTTCGTTGTTTTGTGGGTGGTGAGGGGAGATTTGAGGGTCGATGTACCTGCTTGTTTTTGTTCATTTTCTGTGCGGGGAGAAGGGATGTGGGGGTTGATGATCGTGCTGCCATTCTTTTTTTTCTTGGTTTCATGGCTATCTGGAGAAGAATTTCAGAGTTGTATACTCTGATAATAAATAAATCTTTGAACCTTTGAACCATATCTGTGTTCCAAATGGACATCCCTCTGTTCTGATCTGGTCCTGTTCATCCTCACTATGGGAAACAGCTCTCCACATCCACTTTATCTGGGCCTTTCAATATTCAGTAGATTTCTTTTTTTTGTAGTTTATTTTTTATTGAAGTCCATCACCAAACAAAACTTTCCGTAAGATGTATTTCAGATACTGTACATATATATCATATAGTCATATTTGTCACAAATCTCCACATAATATTTATCTGAGGTATACACTTATAGAAAGGAGAAGAAAGAAAAAACAATCAAAAGGAGAAAACTATGTACAAAGTAGGTAGTGATTTTTTTACAATGTATTCATTGACTTGTGAGAATAAATTCAGGCCTATGAGGTGTGATGTAGTTAAACCATTTTTCCCAGTATAAATCAAAGTGTTTCAACTTATGATTAACAGATGCTGTTACCTTCTCCATTTTGTAACTGTCCATTGTAATTTCCATCCATACATTTAAAGTTGGGCTATCCTCTGATAACCATTTCCTTGTAAGGGTCTTTTTACCAGCCACCAGAAGTATGTTCATTAAATATTTACTGTATCTCTTTTCAACCATAACGTTCGGTAGATTTCAATGAGATACCTCTTCATTTTTATAAACCCCATTGAATACAGACCCAGAGCCATCAAATGTTCCTCAGACATTAACCCTTTTATTCCTGGAAACATTCTCGTGAACTTCCTCTGGCTCCTTTCCAATGCCGGCACATCCTTTCATAGATAAGGGGCCCAAAGTGTCCATTAGGTTCCAAGTGCGATTTGACCAATGCCTTATCAAGCTTTCGCATTACATCCTTGCTCTTATATCCCAAGCCCTTCAAAGTGAATTTGAACACTCCATTTGCCTTCCTTACCACTGACTGAACTTGTAAATTAACCTTCTGTGAATCTTGCATGAGGACTTCCAAGTCCCTTTGCACCTCTTTTTTTAAATTTTCTCCAAATTTAGGAAATAGTTTATGCCTTTATTCCTTTTACCAAAGTGCATGACCATTCACTTCCCTCCATCTGGCACTTCTTTTCCCATTCTCTCAGTCTGCCTAAGCCTTTCTGCAGACTCACTGGTTCCTCAGCACTACCTGCCTCTCCACCTATCTTCTTATCATCCACAAACTTAGCCATGAAGCCATCAATTCTGTCATCCAAACGATCAGGTATAATGTGCAAAGAAGTGGTCCCAACACCATACCCCGAAGAACACCACTAATCACTAGCTGCCAAACAGAAAAGGCCCTCTTTATTTCTACTCTTTGCCTCCTGCCAGTCAGCCATTCTTCAATCTTTCCTATAATACTGTGGGCCTTTATCTTCTTAAGCAGCCTTGTTTGCAGTGCCTTGTCAAAGGCCTTCTGAAAATCCTAGTAACTAGCTCCCACTGACTCTCATTTGTCTATTCTGCTTGTTATTTCCTCAAAGAATTCCAACAAATTTGTCTGGCAAAATTTCTTCTTAATGAAACCATGCTGACTTTGGCCTATTTTATCATGTGCCTCCAAGTAGCTTGAAATCTCATCCTGCCAAGAAGGCCCACCAGCGCCTTTACTTCCTGAGAAAACTAAAGAAATTTGGCCTGTCCCCTAAAATCCTCACTAATTTTCATAGATGCACCGTAGAAAGCATCACAACCTGGTATGGAAGTTGTCCTGTCCACGACTGAGAGAAGCTGCAGAAGATCGTGAACACGGGGCAGCACAGCACACAAACCAATCTTCTGCCCTTGGACTCACTTTACACCGCACGCTGTCGGAGCAGTGCTGCCAGGATAATCAAGGACACGACCCACCCAACCAACACACTTTTTGTCCCTCTTCCCTTCGGGAGAAGGTTCAGGAGCTTGAAGACTCGTACGGCCAGATTTGGGAACACTGTGATAAGACTGCTGAACGGATCCTGACCCGGATCTGGGCCGTACCCTCCAAATATCCGGACCTGCCTCTTGGTTTTTTTGCGCTACCTTACTTTCCATTTTTCTATTTTCTATTTATGATTTATAATTTAAATGTTTAATATTTACTATTTTTAATATTTAATATTTGTAATCCAGGGAGCAGGAAGTGCAGAATCAAATATCGCTGTGATGATTGTACATTCTAGTATCAATTGTTTGGCGAGAATAAAGTATAAAGTATAAGTATAATGGACTCCAATATCTTCCCAATGTCTGGCCTATAATTTCCTTCTTTTCTGATACTCTCCCTTCATAAAGAGTGGAGTGAGATTTGCAATTTTCCAGTATCCAGAACCATTGCAGAATGTAGTGTTTGTTGAAAAATTATTACTAATGACTCCAAAATCACTTTCAGAACCCTGGGTGGAATCCATCTGGTCCAGGTGATATATCTACCTTCGGATCTTTCAGTTTCCCAAGCACCTTTCTGCTTAGTAATAGCAACTATACTCACTTCTGTCCCTGACAATCTCAAATTTCTGGCACGTTGTTAGTGCCTTCCATGGTGAAGATTGGTGCAAAATATTTATTAAGTTAATCTGCCATTGCTTTGTCCCCCATTACCACCTCTCCAGCATCATTTTCCATATCCACTCTTGTCTTTCTTTTACTCTTTATACATCTGAAAAAACGTTTGTATCTAATTTTATATTATTGCCTACCTTACCTTCATAGTTCATCTTTTTTCTCTTTATGGCTCTTCTTAGTTGCCTTCTGTTGGTTGTTAGAAGATTCCCAATCCTCTACCTTCTCACTAATTTTTGCTGAGTTATATGCCTTTTCTTTTGTTGTTATGCTGTTTTTGACTTCCCTTGTCAGCCATGGTTGTTCCCCTTCCCTTTAGAATACTTCTTCATCTTTGGATGTATCTATCCAGTGCCTTACAAATTGTTCCCAGAAGCTCCAGCCATCGCTGTTCTGCCATCATCTCTGCTAGTGTCTTCTTCCAATCAATTTTGACCAACTCCTCTCTCATGCCTCTGTAATTCCTTTTACTCCACTGTAATACTGATACATCTGACTTCAGCTTTTCTCTCTCAAACTGCAGGGTGAATTCTATCATGTTATGATCACTGCTTCCTAAGGGTTCCTTTACCTTCAGCTCCCTAATCAAATCTGATTCACAACAGCCACTCCAAATTTGCTTTACAATGGCTAACAAGTCATCTCTTAGGCACTCTTCATATTCCATCTCTTGGCAACCAGCACCAACTTGATTTTTCCAATTTACCTGTATATTGAAATCCCACATGACTATCATAATATTGTCCTTTTTACACACTTTTTCTATCTTCCATTGTAATTTGTACCCCATACCTACTCTTCAGAGGCCTGCATATAATTCCCATCAGGTTATTTTTACCCTTGCAGTATCTGAACTCTATCCACAAGGATTCTACATCTTCTTATCCTATGTCAACTCTTTCTAAGGATTTGATTTCTTTCTTTAACCACCCCACCCCCTGTTCATAACTGCCTGTCCTTCAGATACAATTTACCCTGTATCTTAGATGTTAAGCTCCCAACTATGATCTTCTTTCAGCCTGGGCTAATTAATGTCCGCAACATCATACCTGCCAACCTCTAACTGCGCTACAAGTTCACCTACCTTATTCCGTACACTGTGTGCATTCAAATATAACACTTTCAATCCTGTATTCATCACCCCTTTCATTTTGTTTCCATGTTACACTTCACCTCATCCCACTGACATTTGCCCTATGTTTCCCTATTATCTATCTGTCCTTCCTCACGGTCTCACTACACATTGTGCCTACTTGTATACTAATTGCCTCAACTTCAGCCCTATCACTCCAGTTCCAATCCCCCTGTCAAATTAGTTTAAACCATCCCTAACAGCTCTGGCAAACCTGAACTCAGGGATTCTGGTCCCTGTCAGGTTCAGTTGTAACCCATCCTTTTTGTACAGGTTATACTTTTCTCAGAAGAGATCCCAATGATCCAGAAATCTGAAACCCTGCCCCCTGCACTAATTCCTCAGCCATACATTCATCTGCTAAATCCTGGTCTGATGTGTTGATCCATGGCCTCTTCTTGTGTCCAGATAAGGCCATCCTCAGGGTGGAGGAGCAACACCTTATATTCCGTCTGGGTACCCTCTAATTTGACGGCACAAATATCGATTTCTCGCTCCGGTGAACAAATCTCTCCCCACTCCCCCTTCCTCTACTCTCCACACTGACCTTTCACTGTTTATTACTGCCCCCTCCGCTCTCTTTCCCTTTCCCCTGTTGTCCATGCTCCTCTCCTAGCAGATTCTTTCTTTTCCAGCCTTTGACTTTTCCTACCCACCTGGCTTCACCTATCACCTTCCAGCTAGTCTCTTCCCTCTCTCCCCTCCTTTTTATTGCAACATCTTCCCTCTTCCTTCTCAGTCCTGAAGAAGGGTCTCAGCCTGAAACGCCAACTGTCAAACATCAATTTCCATAGCTGCTGCCTGACCTGTAGGGCTCCTCCAGCGTTTCGTGTGATCTGCTAAATCATCCTATTTTACCCTCACTGGCACGTAGTACAGGTAGCAATCCAGACTTTATGACCTTGGACTTCCTACTTTTCAGTTTTTGACCTAACTCCCTATATTCTCTCTTCAGGACCTCCTCCCATTTCCTACCTATATTATTGGTACCAATATGTACCATGATTTCTAACTGCTCACTCTCCTCTTTTAGAATGCCGTGGACCCAATCTAAGACATCCATGACCCTGGCACCTGGGTGGCAACATAACATCTGGCTGTCTCTTTCACATCGACAGAATTTCCTGTCTGTTCCTATAACGATGGAATCCCCAGTCACTGCTGTACTCCTCTCCACCCTGCTCCCCTTCTGAGCCACAGAGTTAGGCTCAATGCCAGAGACCTGCCCGATGTGGCCTTCCTCTGCGCAGTCACTTGCCCCCAGCAGTACACCTGTTGTTGAGGGAATCAGCCTCGGGGTACCCTGCACTGACTGCCCATCCTCTTCCCCCTCCTTTCCTCTAATCACCCCCATGTTACCAATGCCCCATATAAGGATATAATGAGGTAGACTGTGAGGTCAAGAGGCAATCTTATCACACTTGGGGGGGGGGATATAAACAGCCTTCTAACAGTGGGGAAAGAGTGGTGCCTGAGCATAATGGTACATGCTTTCGAGCTTTCGTATCTTTTGCCTGATGTGAGAGGGGAGAAGAGGGAATGTTCATGCAGATGGGACCTTTGATTATGCTGGCTGCTTTACAGTGTACACAGCAAAGGAAGATAGAAGTGGGGCTCAGATGGAGAAATTCACGTCTTTCTTAACAAGTGATATACTATTATTATGTTCTTTCTGCATTTGCAGTTTGTTGGCTTTTGAATATTAGCTGTTTGTCTGTGTTGCGTGCAGTTTCCCATTGATTCTATTGTGATTCTTTCTATTTACTGTGAATGCCCACAAGATAATAAATCTCAGGGTAGTATATGGTGACATATTTGTATTTGATAATAAATTCACTTTGACCTGTGAACTTTGAAGGCGGAGCAGTAGATATGGTTTACATGGACGTTAATAAGACTTTTGACAAGTTGCCACAACCAGAAAGTAAAGGTAAGAGGGCTCAGAGGTATGTTAGTAATCGGATCCAAAATTAGCTTGGTGTTAGAAGGCAGAGGGTGTAGGTGGAGAGATGTTTTTCTGACTTGAAGTCAATAACAAGTGATCCGTTCCAAAGGGATCCGTGCTGGGACGTTTGTTTTTAGTCGTGATCGTAAGTGACTTGCATGAGAAGTTACATGGTCTGATGAACAAGTTTGCACTGACACATAAACTCGCCGCGTAGGAGATAATGAAGACAGCTGCCTAAGGCTAGAGCATGATTTAAATCAGCTGGAACGTTGGGTGGAGTGATGGCAGGTGGAATTTAATCCCAACAAGGGTGAGGTAACGCACTTTGGGAAGTCAACCAATGAGAGTAAATGGCAGAGTGTTGACATACAGAGAGAGACCTTGGGGTACACATCCAGCGCTCCCTGAAAATGGTTACGTCAGCCAACAGAGTGATGAAGAAGTCACTTTGTATGATTGTCTTCAGAGGCCCTGGTATGGAGCATAAGAACTGGGGTGTCATAAGACCATAAGCCTTACTTCAGTCAAAAGATGTACCAGTTGTTAGGCTAATCAGTCATTGTAAATTGTGCTGTGATTAGGATGGGGTTAAATTGATGAGATTCTCGGCAACATGGCTCGATGGAACAGAACAACCTGTTCCGTATTGCATCTCTAAATAAGAAAGGAAGACATAAGAGGAGAATTAAGCCATTCAGGCCATCAAGTCTGCTCTGTCATGCCCTCAGGGCTGATTTATTATCCCACTCAATCCCATTTTCCTGACTTCTCCCTGTGGTCTTCGACACCCTTACTAATCAGGAACCTATCAACCTCCACTCTAAATATTGGGCTGCGCAGTTGTCTGTGGCAATAAATTCCACAGATTTATCACCCTCTGGTTCTAGAAATTCCTCCTCATCTCTGTTCTAAAAAGACGTCCTTCTATTCAGAGGCTGAGCCCTCTGGTCCTAGATTCCCCAACTATAGGAAACATCCCCTCTATGCCCACTCTGTCCAGGCCTTTCAATGTTCTAGAGGTTTCAATGAGATCCCTCCTCATTCTTCGGGCCATCAAATGCCCCTTGTATGTTAACCCTTTCATTCGCAGGATCATTCTGGTGAACGTACTCTGGACCCTCTCCAGTGCCAGCACACCCTTTCTTAGATAAGCGGCCCAAAATTGCTCACAATACTCCAAGTGCAGTCTGATTAATGCCTTATCAAGCCTCAGAATCACATCCTTGCTTTTATATCCTAGTCCTCTTGAAACAAAATGTCGTGTTGCAATTGTACAAACAGGTCCGGTCCGTGAAGTCTGCTTTCCGGTTCACGGTCCGGTCCATGGACTCCAGGCTCTAGGTCTTCCGGCTGTCCCTTGTTTCAGTTGGGCTTAATCATAGGCACCTGACTCTCATCTTGCGGTTGGGAATATAAATGGCCCTGGGTTCGAGTGTGGGTGCTGGTTTGTCTTATCAGTATCCCGTCCTTGCCTCCATGGGGTAAGTCAGGTCGTCTTTGCTGTTACCTTGTGGTTGGATCTGTCCCTTCCTGTCCTTGCCTCTGTCGGGTAAGCCAGGCCGTCTTTCCGTTACCCTGCGGCTGGAATGTTCCCTTCCCTTCCCCTTCCTTCTGGAGCCTTACCCCGTAGCCTGTGTCTGGCACTCTACCCCACAATATGTATCTGGAGCCTTGCCCCGCAATATGTGTCTGGAGCCTTGCCCCGTCAAGATAAGAAACTGTCTATTGTTGTTTTGAACTGTCTCTGTGTCCACGCCTTCGCTAGGTAGGTCTGGCCATTTGCTGCTACCTAGTGTTGGGAACTGTCTCTGTGTCCACGCCTTCGCTAGGTAGGTCTGGCCATTTGCCACTACCTAGTGTTGGGAACCGTCTCGTCGTGTTCAGCATTCTTTGTAGAGCCCCGGCCCCAAGTCCTGTTCCCAAGGAGGGGTGCCGGCTCTGTGTTCCATGTCCCTGTGTTCCTGTCTCTCAAGTCCAAAGCTCCGTGTTCCCGTGCTCTAGACCAAGGCTCTGTGTTCCTGTCCTCCCCAAGACCCAGGCTCTGTGTTCCTGTCATCCCAAGTCCAAGGTTCCAAGGTTCCTGTCGTCCCAAGTCCAAGGCTCGGCTGTTCCTGAGTACCAAGTCAAGGCTTCGTGTTCTCGTCCTGTCCATGTGCTTCGCCCTGTACTGGAGTTCCCTCATCTTGGCCAGAAGTCTCTCGTTCTGTCCTGTAGCCTCACCTAGTCCTGTCTCCCAAGACCACGTAATGTCTTCGCCTAGTTCCGGAGTCCAAGCCCAAGTCAAGACCCAGGTTCTGGGTCCTTGTCTAGTCCCTGGCTCGGAGTCCGAACCCAAGCCTCGTCACGTCCTCGCCTCGACGAACCCAAGCCTCGTCATGTCCCAAGCTCGAGCAACCCAAGCCATGTCCAGTCCTGTAGCCGCATCATGTCCTCACCTAGTTCCAGGGTCCGAGCCCGAGTCAAGACCCAGGTTCTGGGTCCTTGTCCAGTCTCCGGCTCGGAGTCCAAGCTCAGGCTCCTAGTTCCCAGTTCCTTGTCCTGGTCCCGCTTGCCTAGCCAAAGTCCTAGCCCAAGTCTGTGTTCTTGTCCCAGCTCTCTAGTCAAGTCCTGTTCCTAGTACTTCAGTGTCTGTGTCTTGCATTTGGGTCTGCTCCCTTATGACATAGACAGCACAGCTCTGATCTTCACACTGCGGGAGCAATGTAACAACAGAGAGGGTGCAGAAGGATTTCATTAAGATGATTTACTGCAGTTAGAAGGAGAGATTGAATGGTCTGGGATTATACCCCATTGCAACTCAAGAACACAACCTCACTATTTGGAATTCATTGCCACGGATGGCTGTGGAGGCCAAGTCACTGGGTATATTTAAAGCAGAGGTTGATGGGTTCTTCATTAGTAAGGATGTCAAAGGTCACAGGGAGAAAGTAGGAAAATGGAATTTGGAAGGATAATAATACATTCATGGTGAGTGGCAGAACAGACTCGATGGGCTGAATGGCCTATTTTGCTCCTGTGTTTTATGTCCTTATTGTTTATTTTGTTCTCTTTTTGCACTATTTATTTATTTTTATCTATTCTTCTTGTAAATTATGGTATTTTTACATATTACACTGAACTGCCGCTGCAAACCAACAAATACCTGCAAGTTAGTGATAATTAACCTGATTCTGATTCCAATTCAAGAGGAATGGAACCTGAAGGGTGAACCTCTGCCTCCTGCCTCTCTGTAACAAGTCCGATGGGCTGAATGGTCTCATTCTGTCCTTCTGCCTCATCTCACAGCTGATGAATGGCACAGGGAGTATCCAGCCAGAGTCCCTTGGGCAGCTGGATCTCAGTTGTAATCCCCTCCCCTCAGCTGAAGCGCACTCTCTGACGGCCAAAGCATCATCGATTACACAGCAGAGAACCACACCCTTCAGCTCTCAGTCCGTACTGTTCATCACAATGCTAACTGTAGTAACCACTGGTACTGTAGACTTCTCTGCTTTGTGGAACAGGCACTTTCTAAATGACAGGAGACTCTTTCTGTCTTCACCATCCCCTCGGGCAGTGTTTCCCAGATTCCAACTCCCCTATTCCCCGATGGTGGGAAAAGTTTATTGTCAGGTCTGCCGTACGTATCCAGAACATTCCGATGCAGTTCTACACTGCCATTATAGACAGCATCCTCACATCAGCCATTAGATTATTTAGATTTAGATTATGAGGACACGTAGTCCTCTTTTATTGTCATTTAGCAATGCATGCTTTAAGAAATGATACAATATTTCTTCCGGTGTGATATTACAGAAACACAGGACAGACCAAGACTGAAAAAACTGACAAAACCACATAATTATAACATATAGTTACAACAGCGCAACAACACCATAACTTGATGAAGAAGTTCATGAGCACAGTAAAGTTCAAAGTCTCTCAAATGTCCCACATCTCACGCAGACGGGAGAAGGAAGAAAAACTCTCCCTGCCATACCCGTCCACGGTCCGACTCTGAGTCATCCGAAAACTTTGAGCTCTGATCAGCTCTCCGACACCGAGTACCGAGCGCCATCTCTGTCCGAACGATTCGACCTCCTTCTTGGTCGCCAACAGCAGGCAAAGCAGGGGATTTTGAGGCCTACCCTCCAAAAGATTCCCGACCGCGCAGTAACGACAGCAGCGAACGAGCGTTTCAGAAATTTTTCCAGATGTTCCTCTGTGCTTTCACATCCATCTTCATCATTACTGTCTGGTTTTGGTGCAGTGTCCTCCCAGTGTACAAAAACTACAGTGAACTGTCAGGTCAGCAGATAAGGTCATTGGCTGCAGTTTACCATCATGGCAACTTCCAGTAATTCCCTCCCCCTCCCTCCCCTATCCCTATTTCACTCTGCCCCCTCCCTCAGCTGCCTATCACCTCCCTCATGGTTCTGCCACCTTCTACTACCCATTGTGTTTTCCCCTATTCCTTCTTCACCTTTCCTGCCTATCACCTCCCTGCTTCCCCTGCCCCACCCCTTTATCTTTCCCCTTACTGGTTTTTCACCTGGAACCTACCAGCCTTCTCCTTCCCACCCTCCCCCCACCTTCTTTATAGGGCCTCTGCCCCTTCCCTCTACAGTCCTGACCAAGGGTTCCGGCCCGAAACATTGACTGATGGTTTCCACGGATGCTGTCTGGCCTAATGAGTTCCTCCAGCGCGTTGTGAGTGTTACCATCATGGCAGGACTTGTGTGTGTCCAGGATAAAGAAGCAGCCAGGAAAATTATTGTGGACACTTCACACCAAGCAAACTGAATCTGGAATGTCAGAGCTGGAGGGCTGACTTTGTTTATAAGATTACAAGAGGCAGAGAGAGGGTAGATAGAATCATTTTTTCCAGGACAGAGTAAGTCTAGAATTAGAGGCCACAGGTTAAAAGTGAGACGGAAGAAATTTATTGGAGTTTTGAGGGATAATGTATGTTTTCCACACAGAGGTGATGAGAATCTGGAATAAGCTGCCAGAGGAAGTGGTGGGGGCAGATGCCAGTGCACCATTTACAAATCATATGGACAGACATGTGGATAGGAAAGGCAGAGTAGGGTATATTCAGCGTGCACAGTTTGGGCTGAAAACACCCTTTTCTGGGTGCATAGTACAACACTTGCAAAATGCTGGAGGAACTTAGTAAGTAGAGCAGCTTCTATGGAAATGAATAAACAGTTGACATTTCAGGCTGAAACCTTCATCAGGAAACATTGGCTGAGTTCCTTCAGCATTATGTGTGTATTGATCTGGATTTCCAGCATCTGCAGAATTTCTGTTCTGTGTGTATGGTTTTATAATTCACTCTGTGTCTGACCCCAGGAGTGTGATGGGATGGTGTGGAGGGGGCTTCACTCTGTGTCTGAACCTGGGAGTGTGTGATGGGACAGTGTAGAGGGAGCTTCACTCTGTGTCTGACCCTGGGAGTGTGTGATGGGACAGTACAGAGGGAGCTTCACTCTGTGTCTGACCCTGGGAGTGTGTGATGGGACAGTGTAGAGGGAGCTTCACTCTGTGTCTGACCCTGGGAGTGTGTGATGGGACAGTGTAGAGGGAGCTTCACTCTGTGTCTGACCCTGGGAGTGTGTGATGGGACAGTACAGAGGGAGCTTCACTCTGTGTCTGACCCTGGGAGTGTGTGATGGGATGGTGTAGAGGGAGCTTCACTCTGTGTCTGACCCCGGGAGTGTGTGATGGGACATTATAGAGGGAGTTTGACCCTGGGAGTCTGTGATGGGACATTGTAGAGGGAGTTTGACCCTGGGAGTCTGTGATGGGACATTGTAGAGGGAGTTTGACCCTGGGAGTCTGTGATGGGACATTGTAGAGGGAGTTTGACCCTGGGAGTCTGTGATGGGACATTGTAGAGGGAGTTTGACCCTGGGAGTGTGTGATGGATTCGTGCAGCAGGATCTTCTGTCTGTGTTTGTCCTGTGTCCTGTGAGGGATAATGGTGCGATCCATTATTTGGCAATGACTCAGTTGAGTACTGGATGATGCCTGTGTTGGTTGGCTGACAGTGAGCTGTCCGACTGCGCTGCCCAGACCAGATGTTGAACTGCAGTTGTGACGTCTCTCTCAGACGCAGGTGCTCCGTTATTTTAAACATGAGGTCCAGTAGAAACCACAGGAACACCAGTGTGGGCTGCCAAATGCAACAGCCTCAGGGCCACGATGCATAAGAGGGACAGTTCCCCTCACAGCAGGGTGGGGGTGGGGGTTGGGGAGTGGGCAGGGTCGTCAGATTGTACCCGTAGTTTAATTCTGAAAACAAGCAGCTGGTTGGGTGGTGTCTGTGGAGAGTGCATACTGATTCAAAGCTGCAAAACACAGAATACTGCAGGAATCAATTCACTTTATGCTCTCCCATCACACACTCTCAGGATCAGACACAGAGTGAAGCCCCCTCTACACTGTCCCATCACACACTCCCAGGGTCAGACACAGAGTGAAGCTCCCTCTACACCGTCCCATCACACACTCCCAGGGTCAGACACGGAGTGAAGCTCCCTCTACACCGTCCCATCACACACTCCCAGGGTCAGACACAGAGTGAATCTCCCTCTACGCCAACCCATCACACACTCCCAGGGTCAGACACAGAGTGAAGCTCCCTCTACACTGTCCCATCACACACTCCCAGGGTCAGACACAGAGTGAATCTCCCTCTACACCGTCCCATCACACACTCCCAGGGTCAGACACAGAGTGAAGCTCCCTCTACACCATCCCATCACACACTCCCAGGGTCAGACACAGAGTGAATCTCCCTCTACACCGTCCCATCACACACTCCCAGGGTCAGACACAGAGTAAAGCTCCCTCTACACTGTCCCATCACACACTCCCAGGGTCAGACACAGAGTGAAGCTCCCTCTACACCATCCCATCACACACTCCCAGGGTCAGACACAGAGTGAAGCTCCCTCTACACCATCCCATCACACGCTCCCGGGGCCAGACACAGAGTGAAGCTGCTTGACAGTGTCCCATCGAACACTCTCAGGATCAGACCCTCACAAGCTCCAACCCCTCATTCTCACCCACCCTCACACTCTTCAACCCTCACCCAAACTCCAACCTTCAGCCTAACTCCAACCCTCATCCACACCCACCCTCACACTATTCAACCCTCACCTTATCACCAACCTTCATCCAAACACCACACCTCACCCATTCCAACTCTCAAACCACTCCCACCCCCGCATCTCCTGCCCTCCTGCCCTCATGACCTCACGCTCTCCAACACTCACCCTCTGCCATCCTCACCCTCTCCCGTCCTCACCCTCACACTTTTGAACCCTTACCCTATCACCAACCCTCATCCAAACTCCACCGCTCACCCTCTCTAACTTTCACACTTTCCCACCCTCATACTCTCCCACCCTCACCCAAACTCCCACCCTCACCATCCATCCCTCAAACTCTCCCACTCTCACCCTATCTCCCACCTTCACTCTATCTCCAAACCTCACCGTACCTCCCACCCTCACACTCTTCAACCCTCACCCTATCACAAACGCTCATCCAAACTCCAGCGCTCACCCTCTCCCACCCTTCCATTCTCCCACCCTCACCCTACCTCCAGCCCTCCTCATTGCATTCTCAGCCTTCACTTCCTGCCCTTCCCTCACCCTGCCTCACATGCCCACATCCCCCTCTGCTGCACTCATTCTCCCCTTGACTCAGTCTCTCGCAGTGCCTACCACCGTTATGAAGTCCTTTGATAGACTGGCATTATCTCTAGCTGTAATTCGCCTACCACTAAACAGGCTGATGGTAAACACCATCTACCTGGCCCTGCACTCATCTCTGGAGTTTTTGGACAGTGGAGCACCGACATTCGATAATTGTTTATTGACTACAGCGCCAGCTTCAATACTGTAATTCCATCAGACCATAAGACATTGGAGAAGAATTAGGCCATTCAGCCCATCTAATCTGTTCCAGCGTTGATCAATGCAGATCCATTTTCCTCTCAACTCTAATTTCCTACCTTCTCCCCACAACCTTTCAAGCCCTGACTTATCAAGAATCTATCAATCTCCACCTTAAATTTACTCAATGTCTTGGCCTCCACAGCCATCTGTGGTAATGAATTCCACAGATTCGCCACCCTCTGGCTAAAGAAATTCCTCCTAATCTCCATTCTAAATGGAAACCCCTCTTCTGGGCTTGTGCCCTCTGGTCCTAGATTTCCCTGCTTTTAGCAATATCCTCTCCATGTCCACTCTGTCTAGTACTTTCAACATTTGATAGGTTTCAATGAGATCTCCCCTCATTCTTCAAACTTTCAGCAAATACAGGCCAAGAGCCATGAAGCGCTCCTCGTATGATACGACTTTTTATTCCTGGAATCATTTTTGTTAAACTCCTTTGAACACTTTCCAATGTCAGCACATGCCTTCTGAGATAAGGGGCCCAAAACTGTTCACAATGCACAAGTGAAGCCTCACCAATGCCTTAAAAAGTCTTAGGATTACATCTTTTTTTAAAATTCTCGTCCTTCAAAGAGTTCTGACAGATTGATCAGCAGGATTTTCCCATGGTGACTTCACCCTATTTCACCATGTACCTCCAAGTACCCTGAAACCTCACCCTTAACAATTGACTCCAACATCTTCCCAACCACTGAGGTCAGGCTAACTGGCCTATAATTTCTTTTCTTCTGTCTCCCTCCCTCCTTGAAGACTGAAGTGGCATTTGCAATTTTCCAGTCCTCCGGAACCACTCCAAAATCTAGTGATTCTTGAAAGATCTTTACTAATACATCCACAATCCCTTGTTATCCCTTTGAGAACCCTGGGGTGTAGTCCATATGGTCCAGGTGACTTATCCACCTTCAGACCTTTCAGTTTTCCAAGCACTCTCTCCCTAGTAATAACAACTGCACTCACTTCTGTCCCCTGACACTCTCAAACTTCCGGCATTCTGTTAGTGTCTTCTACAATGAAGGCTGATGCAAAATACTTATTCACACTTAGAGTACTCTGTCCAGTTCTGGTCACCTCACTATAGGAAGGATGTGGAAGCATTGGAAAGGGTACAGAGGAGATTTACCAGGATGCTGCCTGGTTTAGAAAGTATGCATTATGATCAGAGATTAAGGGAGCTAGGGCTTTATTCTTTGGAGAGAAGGAGGATGAGAGGAGACATGATAGAGGTGTACAAGATAATAAGAGGAATAGATAGAGTGGATAGCCAGCGCCTCTTCCCCAGGGCACCACTGCTCAATACAAGAGGACATGGCTTTAAGGTAAGGGGAGGGAAGTTCAAGGGGGATATTAGAGGAAGGTTTTTTACTCAGAGAGTGGTTGGTGTGTGGAATGCACTGCCTGAGTCAGTGGTGGAGGCAGATACACTAGTGAAGTTTAAGAGACTACTAGACAGGTATATGGAGGAATTTAAGGTGGGGGCTTATATGGGAGGCAGGGTTAGAGGGTCAGCACAACATTGTGGGCCGAAGGGCCTGTACTGTGCTGTACTATTCTATGTTCTATGTTCTATGTTCATCTACCATTTCCTTGTCCCCCTCACTATCTCTCCAGCTTCATATTCCAGTGGTCCAATATCTACTTCACCTCTCTTCTTTGTATATCTAAAAAAAATGCTGGTGTCCTGTTTGATATTATTTGCTAGTTTTCCTTCATATTTCCTCTTTTCTTTCCTTATGCCTCTTTTTTCATTGTCTTCTGTTTGTTTTTTTAAAAGCTTCCCAATCCTCTAACTTCCCACTAATTTTCGTTTTATTGTATGTCTTCTCTTGTGCTCTTATGTTGGCTTTGACTTCTCTTGTCAGCCAAAGCTGTGTCATCCTGCTTTTAGAATAACCTTTGTTCTTTGGGTTATATCTATTTTGCACCTTCCGAAATGCTCCCAGAAACTCCAGCCATTGCTGCTCTGCTAACATCTCTGCTAGTGTCTCCTTCCAATCAACTTCGGCCAGCTCCTCTCTCATGCCTCTGTAATTCCCCTTACTCCACTGTAATGCTGATATGTTTGACTTTAGCTTTCCCTCTCAAATTGCAGTGTGAGTTCTATCATATTGTGATCATTGTCTCCAAGGGGTTCTTTACCTTAAGCTCCCTAATCAAATACAGTTCATTATTTGATGTAACCCCACTTTTTAAAAAAGGAGGGAGAGAGAAACCGGGGAATTATAGGCCGGTTAGCCTAACGTCGGTGGTGGGGAAACTGCTGGAGTCAGTTATCAAGGATGTGATAACAGCACATTTGGAAAGCGGTGAAATGATCGGACAAAGTCAGCATGGATTTGTGAAAGGAAAATCATGTCTGACGAATCTCATAGAATTTTTTGAGGATGTAACTAGTAGAGTGGATAGGGGAGAACCAGTGGATGTGGTATATTTGGATTTTCAAAAGGCTTTTGACAAGGTCCCACATAGGAGATTAGTGTGCAAACTTAAAGCACACGGTATTGGGGGTAAGGTATTGGTGTGGGTGGAGAATTGGTTAGCAGACAGGAAGCAAAGAGTGGGAATAAACGGGACCTTTTCAGAATGGCAGGCAGTGACTAGTGGGGTACCGCAAGGCTCAGTGCTAGGACCCCAGTTGTTTACAATATATATTAATGACTTGGATGAGGGAATTAAATGCAGCATCTCCAAGTTTGCGGATGACACGAAGCTGGGTGGCAGTGTTAGCAGTGAGGAGGATGCTAAGAGGATGCAGGGTGACTTGGATAGGTTGGGTGAGTGGGCAAACTCATGGCAGATGCAATTTAATGTGGATAAATGTGAAGTTATCCACTTTGGTGGCAAAAATAGGAAAACAGATTATTATCTGAATGGTGGCCGATTAGGAAAAGGGGAGGTGCAACGAGACCTGGGTGTCATTATACACCAGTCATTGAAAGTGGGCATGCAGGTACAGCAGGCGGTGAAAAAGGCGAACGGTATGCTGGCATTTATAGCGAGAGGATTCGAGTACAGGAGCAGGGAGGTACTACTGCAGTTGTACAAGGCCTTGGTGAGACCACACCTGGAGTATTGTGTGCAGTTTTGGTCCCCTAATCTGAGGAAAGACATCTTTGCCATAGAGGGAGTACAAAGAAGGTTCACCAGATTGATTCCTGGGATGGCAGGTCTTTCATATGAAGAAAGACTGGATGAACTGGGCTTGTACTCGTTGGAATTTAGAAGATTGAGGGGGGATCTGATTGAAACGTATAAGATCCTAAAGGGATTGGACAGGCTAGATGCAGGAAGATTGTTCCCGATGTTGGGGAGGTCTAGAACGAGGGGTCACAGTTTGAGGATAGAGGGGAAGCCTTTTAGGACCGAGGTTAGGAAAAACTTCTTCACACAGAGAGTGGTGAATCTGTGGAATTCTCTGCCACAGCAAACTGTTGAGGCCAGTTCATTAGCTATGTTTAAAAGGAAGTTAGATATGGCCCTTGTGGCTACAGGGGTCAGGGGGTATGGAGGGAAGGCTGGGTTCTGAGTTGGATGATCAGCCATGATCATAATAAATGGCGGTGCAGGCTCGAAGGGCCGAATGGCCTACTCCTGCACCTATTTTCTATGTTTCTATTTTCTATGTTTCTATTAGACAACACCTAATACAGAGTACCTGATCCCCTAGTGGGCTTAACCACAAGATGTTCCAAAAATCCATCTCATAGGTATTTTACAAATACCTATTATTTCTCACTTGGGATTCAAGTTCAGGATCAACCTGATTTTTTTTCAATCTACGTGCATATGTGAAATTGTACAAGATTGTAGTAATATTGTCCTTTTGACATGCATTTTTTTTTTATCTCTCATTGTAATTTGTGGCCCATATCCCCATATCCTGGCTATTGTTTAGAGGCCTGCATATATCTCCCATCAGGGTCTTTTTAACTTTGCAGTTCCTTAACTCTATCCACAAGGATTATACATCTTTCAATCCTATGTCTCCTCTTTCTAAGGATTTGATTTCATCTTTTACTAACAGAGCCATGCCACCCCCTGCCCACCTGCCTGCACTTTTGATACAATGTGTATCCTTTGTGGTTAAGCTCCCAGCCATAATGTTCTTTCAGCCACGACCCGCCCACAGTATTATACTTGCCAATTTCTAATTACACTAAAAGATCATCTACCTCATTCCATATACTGTGTGCATTCAAATGTAAAACCTTCAGCCTTGTATTCATCACCCTTTTCAATTTTGGCCCCGTGTTACTCTGCAACTCATCGCACTGACTGCAATTTTGCCCTATCATCTGCCTGTCTTCCAGACAGTCTCACTACCCAGTGCATTTACCTTTATACCAACTACCCTGTACTTAGCCCTATCACGCACTTCCCCATCCCCCTGCCAAATGAATTTAAACCCGCCCCCCAACAATTCTGGCAAACCCGCCAGCAAGGGTATTGGCTTCCCTCGGGTTCAGGTGTAACCCATCCCTTTTGCACAGGTCGTACCGTTCCCAAAAGCCTCGGGTACTTCAACACCAGTTCCTTGGCCACCCATTCACCTGCCAGATCATCCTATTCTTGCCCTCAGTGTCATGTGGCACAGCCAACAATCCAGAGACTGCTACTCTGGAGGTCTTGTGTTTCAGCTTATTACTTGGCTCCCTAAATTCTGTCTTCAGGACCCCCTCCCTTTCCTTACTTATGCCGTTGGTGCCAAGATGTACCATGACTGCTAGCTGCTCAGCGAGAAAACTCATCTCCAAACTCCTAGAATTGGGACTCCCTTGACTCTCTGACCGACAGACCATAATAAGTAAGGAACAGCAACACCTCTGCCACAATCATCTCCCCCCCCCCACCCGGTATTGCTCTTTTGCCCTCTCTGAAGGGTTTTTCTCCCTGGCCCCATCGGTGAAGGGACCACCGCTGCACTTGTTCGTCCCCTGGTAGAGGCTGCAATGGGTTAAATGTGGAAGCTGCAGTCACCTGGACAGGACAGGGCAGATGGAATAATCCCGGGTAAAACAAATAGTCCATTCATTGGGAAATGTGCTGTCTCTACACATCTGTTGATTTGATAACATACATCTGTATTGTACTCGAAGTGAAAGTCTCTGTTATCTTCGGTATCAGGTATCTGGCACCAGTCTGGTCGTAGTTTATGTGTGATGGCTGTTTCAGTTTATATAACAGTCTCCAGTCTGCTTAATGATGGCAGTCTCTGGGCGAGGAGAGATACGTGGGCCCCGGCGGCTCAAAACTTTCAGTCTCAGCTGTCGTACGGAGGATCTGACAGCCCCCACTGCTGTGGAGAGCTGCGGGCCAGAGGTAGAGAGAGAGAGAGAGAGAGAGAGAGAGACAGAGACAGAGACGGGGGAGAGGGAGAGAGAGAGACAGAGAGAGGGGGAGAAAGGGAGAGAGCGACAGAGAGAGACGGAGAGAGACAGAGAGAGGGGGGGGAGGGAGAGAGAGAGAGAGAGACAGAGAGAGGGGGGAGAGGGAGAGAGAGAGACAGAGAGAGGGGGAGAGAGAGAGACTGAGAGAGAAGGGGAGAGGGAGAGAGAGAGACAAAGAGAGAGGGGGGAGAGGGAGAGAGAGAGAGACAGAGAGAGAGGGGGAGGGGGAAAGGGAGAGAGAGACCGAGAGAGATGGAGAGAGACAGAGAGAGAGGGAGAAAGACAGAGAGAGAGGAGGGAGAGGGAGAGAGAGAGAGGCAGAGAGAGTGAGAAACAGAGAGAGAGGGGGAGAGGGAGAGAGAGACAGAGGGGGGAGAGAGACAGAGAGAGAGACAGAGAGAGACGGAGAGAGACAGAGAGAGAGGGGGAGAGGGAGAGAGAGAGACAGAGAGGGGGGGAGAGAGAGAGACAGAGAGGGGAGAAAGAGAGAGAGAGACAGAGAGGGAGAGAGAGAGGAAGAGGTAGAGAGAGGGGGAGAGGTAGAGAGAGGGAGGGGGAGAGGGAGAAGGGATAGGGAGAGGGGGAGAGGTAGAGAGAGAGGGAGAGGGCGACAGGTAGAGAGAGAGGGGGGAGATAGAGAGAGGGGGAGAGGAGAGAGGTAAGAGGGAGAGGGAGAGAGAGGGAGGGGGAGAGGGGAGAGGGAGAGGGGGAGGGGGAGAGAGAGGGGGAAGAGGTAGAGAGAGAGAGGGGGAGAGAGAGGGGAAGGGTAGAGAGAGGGAGGGGGAGAGGTAGAAAGAGAGAGGGGGGAGGTAGAGAGAGAGAGGAGAGGTAGAGAGGGGGACAGGTAGAGAGAGACAGAGACCGACAGACAGAGGGGGGGCAGAGAGAGGGGGAGAGAGGGAGAGAGAGACAGACAGACAGACAGACAGAGGGAGAGGGGGAGAGAGAGGCAGAGAAAGAGAGGGGAGAGAGAAGGGGTGAGAGGGGGAGGGGAGAGGTAGAGGGAGGGGAGAGATGGAGGGGAGGGGGAGAGGGTGTGAGGGAGAGAGAGATAGAGAGTAGGAGTGAGAGGAGGGAGAGGGAGAGAGACAGACAGATAGATAGGTGGACGAAAGAGAAAGAGGGAGTGGGAGAGAGAGGGAGCAGACAGAGACAGAGAAAGAGAAAGGGGGAGGGAGAGTAGGTGAGTGGAAGAGAGAGAAGGAGAGTGAGAGTGGGTGAGAGAGAGGGAGAGAGAGACAGTGAGAGAGAAAGAGAGAGTGGGACAGAGATAGTGTTTGTGAAAGAGCGAGGGAGGAAGGGAGAGAGAGAGAGAAAGACTGAGCAAGAGAGGGGGAGAGGATGACGCAGAAGGGAGGGATGGAGAGAGAAAGGCAGCGAGTTAGAGGGAGAAGGGGGAGGAAAGTGGGAGTGAGAGGGAGTGAGAGAGAGAGACAGATAGAGAGAGAATGAGAGGTGAGAGACAGAGAGAGAAAGGCTAGTTTATGTCTGTGACCTTCTCTTAATACCTATTGTGAGGGTTCAGAGGAGGTTCACAAGAATCATTCCAGGAATGAAAGGGTTAATGCATCAGGATCATTTGATGGCTCTGGGCCTGTACTTACTGGAGGTTAGAAGTATGGGGGCGATCTCATTGAAAGATATCGAATGTTAAAATGCCTAGATAGAGTGGATGTGAAGAAGGTGTTTCCTGCAGTCGGGGAGTCTAGAACCAGAGGGCCCAGCTCTAAAATTGAAGGATATTTCTTTAGATGAGAAGGAATATTTAAAGCAGAGGTTGATAGGTTCTTGATTAGTAAGAGGAGAAGGCAGGCGAATGGGGTTGAGGGGTATAATAAATCAGTCATGATGGAATAACAGAGCTGAATCGACGAACCAAATGCCCTGCTTCTGCTCCTATACCTGATGGTCTCACGATAGTGATCAGATCTGAATGAGGAATGTGCAAGACAAGCATTTCACTGCACACTACCTCAGTACATGTGACAATAATAAAGCAAGTTCAATTCATGAACAGACTGCTGAAGGGTTAAGCAACAGCACACTCTCTTCGAGCCGTCCATGCTGGTGAGACAAGAGTCGTTCATTGGCAAGAAGTAGGTTCCTTTCCCACATAGGTGCCTGCTCTGTTACCCGCCTCCCCTCCTGAGGTGAGGTGCTCTCCCTCACTCCCTTCACTGCTCCATCAACACTTCAGTCAGTGCATCGAGCCGATTCCTCGCCTTGTTAAATGCCATTTTAACATTCAGGTTTTTGGCATAAATTAACATTGGCTGTCATTATTTCACAGGACCTCATCTGGGAGAACCATGTCTCCTTCATTAACAAAAAGACTCAGCAGAGGGTGTATTCCTTTTGGCAGTTGGTAAAATTCCACCTTCCTCAGATCATACTGGTGTAATTTCTGCACTGCTATCATACAGAGCATCCTCACGTCAGCCATTACCGTCTGGTTTTGGTGCGACAGCCTCTCACAGTGAACGAAAACTACAGCCAACGTCAGGTCAGCAGCAAAGGACACTGGCTGTAGTTTACCGTCACTACAGGACTGGTGTGTGTCCAGGACAAAGTGCACAGGAAACATAATTGCAGACACTACCCACCCTACAAACTGCATTTTCCAAGATCTCCCTTCTGTGAAGCACTATAGGTCTATTAAAACAAAAACTTCACACCATTTATCTGTGGCCCCCACCCCCCAGCAGTTCACCTGATCAACCATTCTACTTAACCACCCCACCCCCTCTATCTATTACCCCTATCACTGTACTGTAAACACTTCAAACTCCACTTTATAATGCTGCTTACTATGTAAATACATGCTGGTTTTTATGCACATTTTGTTCTATATATGTACTAACATTATTTTTATATAATTCTTTATTCATTTTAATAGTTGAATGTTGTTTTTGTTGCTTGCCACACCAACACATCACAGTAAATTCCTAATAAACGTAAATGTATATGGCAAATAAAATTGATTCTTTATCCTTGATCCTATAACACTACCTGTACGACGAGTGTCAGGTGTACCTTTTGCTCCCCTCTCACTGTTATTCAGTGAGTAGTTCTTTTCTTATCCAGTGAGTCTGTAGGTCACAGAATCAGCTCAGGGTTGTGATGAGTGAAGTTAGCCCTGAATGGTGATATGGGACCTAAGATTCCTCCACCTCATGTTGTATGGCAGCAGCGAGAAGAGAGTAAGGTCTGGACGGTGGGGGTCTTTAATGATGGATGCTGCTTTCTTGCGGCAGCGTTCCTTGTAAATGAGTGCAATGGTGGGGAGGGCTTTGCCTGTGATAGACTAGGATATATCCACTACTTTTTGTAAACTTTTCCATTCCTGGGCATTGGTGTTTCCATACCAGGCCGTGGTGCTACCAGTCAGGATACTCTCAACTGTGCATCTATAGAAGTTTGTCAAAGTTTTGGGTGACATGTCGAATCTCCGTACTCAATGGTGGGAAGAGCTTTGCCTGTGATGACTGGGCTGTATCCATTCCATTCTACCCCATGCCCTGTCTTAGCTCTGACTGTGACGTGAGACCGGACCTGACATGAGAAGATTATATAATTTTTTTTTCCCCAAACACGTGCACCTTAACTTTTTGTAGTGTTGAGCGACGTGCTGCAACAATCTGTCTGGGCTTCAGCCACTTACATGCCCCAACAGGGAAGCTGGTGTTGAATTAAGTGTAACTTCACACAGGTGATGGCTGAGATGTGTTGACTGCTACAGAACTCCTTTCAGAATCCATTCACCCACATTAAAGCCCTCAGCTGCTTTCTGCTTGAGTTGAACATTACAAACTGGCCAACAACTGTTTCCACTTGCCGAGCTGAGCAGGAGGCCCTGGGCAGTCATCCCAGCCACAGCTGTGCTTCACTTAACTCCTCGTGTGCTGGCTCGGGGCTTCTCCCTCCCTCTGCTGTTTGTCCCCAGGGTATCCAGTGGTCCAGCGACGTGGGTGCTGGAAATTGTTCCCTTCCGGGAATGTCTGAGCCAGCTGGTGAAGATCCACAGAAAGCTGTGAAGCCCAGGAGCCAGTCCTCATGAGGGGATTAGAGGTGGAGAGTGTTAATAGCTTTAAACTCCTTGGCATTGTCATCTCAGAGGTTCTGTTCTGGGACTAGCACATAAGTGCCATCACAAAAAAAGCACAACATCGCCTTTACCTTCTTAAAGGTTTGCCTAGATTCAACATATCTCCAAAATTTTGCCAAACTTCTATCAATGCACAGAGAACCCTGACTGCTTGCTTCACCTCCAAGTATGCGACACCAATGCCCAGGAATGGGAACATCTTCATAAAAAGTGGATACCCAAGCTGTCGTCTTGCTACTGCTATATTTTTTTTTACAGAACTACAAAATTTTATTCACTCACAAAAAAGCGCAAAAAGCAAACGTCAGGGATTTACAAGAGAGTTAACAATTTCAACTTAAAATCCAGTTACTACTATCTACAAAATACCCGATTCTATGGGGGCCCACCATTCCCAGGAATCTCCCACTGTGCCCATAGTGACTGCATGCTCCCTTGCCAAAGACACTCAGGCACAAAAGTTCAAAAGTCAGGAGGTTATGTTGAAACTTTATAAAACTCTGGTTGGCCCACATGTAGAGTATTACATACAGTTCTGGTCGCCTCAGGCCGGCTGGTGGCACAGTGACATCAGCGCCGGACTCCGGAACGGAGGTTCCCGGGTTCGAATCCAGTCGGGCCGCTACCGAGTACGCTTTCTGTCCGTGCCGGGTTGAGCGTTGAGCTCGCAGCCTGACCTCGCAAAATAAAGGAAAATACTGTACTGCGAAATGTCTGTGCAAGGAGTGGTCTCTCGTTCCGCGCCTCGCAAAGCCATGAAAATGCCCGATGCTGGCCTCTCAGGCCTGAGTCGACGTAGGGCGACCAGACTTAGGACGTTTACCAGAATGCTTCCTGGTTTAGAGGGCATGTGCTATCATGACAGGCTGGATAAACAGGTTGTTTTCTCTGGAGAGATGGAGTCCGACGGGAGATCTGATAGAGGTTTATAAGATTATGAGAGGCATAGATAGAGTACACTGTTTCCTGGAACTGGAACGTCGAGTACCAGACAGCACACATTGAAGGTGAGGGGGGTGGGTTCAAAGGGGATGTGAGGGGTAAGTTTTTTACTCGGAGAGTGAAGGACGCCTGGAATGGGCTGCCTGTTATGGTGGTAGAGGCAAATACATTAGAGGCTTTTAAGAGACGTTTGGATAGGCACATGGATGTAAGGAAGATGGAGGGATATGAACATGGTGTAGGTAGGAGGGATTTGTGTTTGGGTATATTTGAGTTGCCTTTTAGCTGGGTCAGCACAATATTGTAGATTGAATGGCCTATCCCTGTGCTGTTCTGTTCTATGTTCTACGATAGATGCTGCCTTCCTATGATAGCGCTCCATGTAGAACTGCACGATAGTGGGGGGCGGGGGGGGCATTACTTGTAATGGACTGGGCTGTATCCACTACGTTTTGTAGGCTTTTCCATTCAAGGTCATTGGAATTTAGTCATAGTCATAGTCATACTTTATTGATCCCAGGGGGAAATTGGTTTTCGTTACAGTTGCACCATCAATAATTAAATAGTAATAAAACCATAAATAGTTAAATAGTAATATGTAAATTATGCCAGGAAGTAAGTCCAGGACCAGGCTATTGGCTCAGGGTGTCTGACCCTCCAAGGGAGGAGTTGTAAAGTTTGATGGCCACAGGCAGGAATGACTTCCTATGACGCTCTGTGTTGCATCTCGGTGGAATGAGTCTCTGGCTGAATGTACTCCTGTGCCCACCCAGTACATTATGTAGCGGAGGGGAGACATTGTCCAAGATGGCATGCAACTTGGACAGCATCCTCTTTTCAGACACCACCGTGAGAGAGTCCAATTCCATCCCCACAACATCCCTGGCCTCACGAATAAGTTTGTTGATTCTGTTGGTGTCTGCTACCCTCAGCCTGCTGCCCCAGCACACAACAGCAAACATGATCGCACTGGCCACCACAGACTCATAGAACATCCTCAGCATCGTCCGGCAGATATTAAAGGACCTCAGTCTCCTCAGGAAATAGAGGCGGCTCTGACCCTTCTTGTAGACAGCCTCAGTGTTCTTTGACCAGTCCAGTTTATTGTCAATTCGTATCCCTGGGTATTTGTAATCCTCCATCATGTCCACACTGACTCCCTGGATGGAAACAGGGGTCACCGGTACCTTAGCTCTCCTCAGGTCTACCACCAGCTCCTTAGTCTTTTTCACATTAAGCTGCAGATAATTCTGCTCGCACCATGTGACAAAGTTTCCTACTGTAGCCCTGTACTCAGCCTCATCTCCCTTGTTGATGCATCCAACTATGGCAGAGTCATCCGAAAACTTCTGAAGATGACAAGACTCTGTGCAGTAGTTGAGTCCGGGGTGTAAATGGTGAAGAGAAAGGGAGACAAGACAGTTCCCTGTGGAGCCCCAGTGCTGCTGATCACTCTGTCGGACACACAGTGTTGCAAGCACAGGTACTGTGGTCTGCCAGTCAGGTAATCAAGAATCCATGACACCAGGAAAGCATCCACCTGCATCGCTGTCAGCTTCTCCTCCAGCAGAGCAGGGTGGTTGGTGTTGAACGCACTGGAGAAGTCAAAAAACATGACCCTAACAGTGCTCGCTGGCTTGTCCAGGTGGGCGTAGACACGGTTCAGCAGGTAGACGATGGCATCCTCAACTCCTAGTCGGGGCTGGTAGGTGAACTGGAGGGGATCTAAGTGTGGCCTGACCATAGGCCGGATCATAGCCATACCAGGCTATGATGCAACCAATCAATATATTCTACATCACACATCTATAAAAGTTTGTCAAAGTTTTAGATGACACGTTGAATGTGCGCAAACTCCTAAGAAAGTAGAGGCTCATCCTCAGTGTGCCCGAGTTTCCTCCCAAATTCCAAAGGCATACAGGTTAGGGCAACTATGTTGTGGGAATGTTACATTGGTGCTGGAAGTGCAACAGCACTTGCTGGCTGCCCCCAGCACATCCTCAGACTGTGTTGGTCATTGTCGCAAATAACACATTTCACTGTACATTTCAATGTTTCCCTGTACATGTGACAAAGTTGCTCTTTAACTCCCTGATTGGTGGAACATTGCAAGACCTGTCGTATTGTCACCAGCCCTACTGATGTATCTCCCACTAGTACCTGCCCCATACACACCTGTTCTCGACCACTCAGCCATGGATACCTGTACCATAGACATCGGTACCTACCCCATCTCCATCAATCATGTTATTACTCCACAAGCCTACTGCACCATTCATCGCTTCACCTTTTCCTTTTCTGAGTTAATACGAATCTCTTTCATGCATCCATCTACTCCTGGCCTTAAACGCAAGAGATTCTGCAGGTGCCAGAAATCCAGAGCAACACACACAAAATGCTGGAGGAACTCAGCAGGTCAGGTAGCATCTATGGAAATGAATAAACAGTTGACATTTTGGGTCGAGATCCTTCATTGGGATCCTCCTGGGGCGATTTTCATCGGCCAATTCACCTGGGATGTGGGAGGAAAGTGGGGTACCGGGGTGAGGTGGAGTTGACTAGTGGGCATCCATCTATATTAACCCCATCTCCCAGCACTCTGTCCATACTTTTCCAAACCTGTGAGATTCTAGCCCTTGTCCAGAGGCTTCTTCAATGCTGTCAGTGTCTCTGCCTCCACCACTCTCTCTGGCCGTGTGTTGCAGTTACTCACCACCCTCTGAGTGAAGAAGGTCCCCGCTCAAATCCCCTCTACTTCGTCTTATTTGTCACTTATATATTGAAACAGTGAAACATGCAGCAAAGCGTGTCTCATCTCTTCACCCTTACCCTAAAACGGTGCCTTTATGTTTTCTGTCAAAGCTCAAAGTTCAGTGTAAATTTATTCTCAAAGTACATATGCAAATGATATTGAGATTCATTTTCCTGCAGGCGTTTACAGGAAAATAAATAGATTACAATTCATGGAAAACAGATCTGGCAAACAACCAATGTGCAAAAGAAGACAAACTGCAAATAAGAAGTATAATACTGAGAACATGATTTGTAAAGGGTCTTTGAAAATGAGTCTGCAGCTCACTTCAGAGCAGTGGGGAGTGAGGTTATCTACTCAGTTTGCCTGACCTATACCCTTGGTAGTTTTATACACCTCTGTCATAAGACCATAAGATATAGGAGCAGGATTAGGCCATTTGGCCCATTGTCTGCTCCCCATTGCAACATGGCTGTCACAATTTTCCTCTCAGCTCCAATCTCCTGTCTTCTCCCCATATCCCTTCATCTCCTGACCAACCAAGAATCTATCAACCTCTGCCTTAAATATACGTAAAGACTTGGCCTCCACAGCTGCCTGTGGCAAAGAATTCCACAGATTCACTACCTCTCTGGCTAAAGAAATTCCTCCTCATTTCCATTCTAAAAAGACACCCCTCTATTTTGTGTCCTCTGGTCTTAGACTCCCCCCACCATAGGAAACATTCTCTCCATATCCACTTTATCAAGGCCTTTCAACATTTGATAGGTCTCAATGAGGTCATCCCTCATTCTTCTGAATTCCAGTGAATACAGACCCAGAGCCATCAAATGACAAGCCATTCAATCATGGAGTTATTTCAGTGAGCCTCTGTTGAACCTTTTCCAATTTCAGCACATCCTTTCTAAGATACGGGACCCAAATCTGCTCACAATACTCCAAGTGAGGCCTCATCAGTGCTTGATAAAGTTTCAACATTACATGTTTTCTTTTATATTTTAGTCCTCTTGAAATGAATGCTAACATTACATTTGCCTTCTTCACCACAGATTCAACCAGCAAATTAACCTTTAGTGAAACCTGCACGAGGATTCCCAAGACCCTTTGCACCTCAGATTTTTGCATTTTCTCTCCACATAGAAAATAGTCAACCCTTTCATTTCTTCCACTAAAGTGCATGACCATATACTTCCCAACACAGTATTCCATCTGTCATTTACTTCCCCATTCTCCTAATCTGTATAAGTCCTCTGTAGCCTCTCTACTTCCCCAAAACTACATGCCCTTCCAGCTATCTTCATATTGTCTGCAAACTTTTCCACGAAGCCATCAATTCCATCATCCAAATCATTGACATATAACATAAAAAGAATCGGTCCCAATATAGACCTCTGTGGAACACCGCTAGTCACTGGCAGCCAGCCAGAAAAGGCTCTCTTTGTTCCCACACTTCGCCTCCTGCCAATGAACCACTGCTTTATCCATGCCAGAATCTTTCCTGTAATACCATGGCTCATAGCTCATTAAGCAGCCTCATGTGTGGCACCTTGTCAAAGGCCTTCTGAAAATCCAAGTACACAACATCAACCAATTCTCCTTTCTCTATCCTGCTTGTTAATTCTAACAGACTTATCAGGCAATATTTTCCCTTAAGGAAACCTTGTTGACTATGGCCTGTTTTATCATGTGCCTCCAAGTATCTTGAGACCTCATCCTTAGTAATCAACTCCAACATCTTCCCAACCACTGAGGTCAGACTAAATGGCTTATAATTTCCTTTCCTCTGCCTTTTTCCATTCTTGAAGAGTGGAGTCACATTTGCACTTTTCCAGTTCTCCAGAACTATTCCACAATCTAGTGACTCTTGAAAGATCATTACTAGTGCCTCCACAATTTCTTCAGTGGCCTCTTTCAGAACTCTGGGGTGAACACCATCTGGTCCTGGTGACCTATCTACCTTCAGAGCTTTTAGTTTCCCAAGAACCTTCTCTCTAGTTGTAACTTCTCACACTTCGTGACCCCTGACACCTGGATCTTCCACCAAATTGTTAGTATCTTCCACAGTGAAGACTGATGCAAAATACTTATTCAGTTCATCCACCATTTCCTTGTCCCTCATTACTATCTCTCCTGCATTGACTTCCAGCAGTTCAATATCCACTCTCACCTCTTTTGTACTTTATTTATCTGAAGAAACTTTTGGTATCCTCTTTAGTGTTATTAGCTAGCTTACTTTCACATTCCATCTTAATAACTTTTTTTAGTTACCTTCTGTTGGTTTTTAAAAGCTTCCCAATCCTCTAACTTCCACTAATTTTTGCTCTATTATATGCTCTTTTATGTTGGGTTTGACTTCTCTTGTTATCCAGTTGTGTCATCTTTCCTTCAGGATACTTCTTCCTCTTTGGGATGTATATATCCTGTGCCTTCCTATTTGCTTCCAGAAATTCCAGCTATTACTAATCTGCCGTCATCCCTGCCAGTGTTCTTTTCCAATCAATTCTGGCAAGCTCCTCTCTCATTCCTCTGTAATTCCCTTTACTCCATTGTAATACTGATACATTTGACTTTAGCCTCCTTCTCAAATTTCAGGGTGAATTCGATCATATGATGATCACTTTCCCCTAACGGTTCTTTTACCTTCAACTCTCTAATCAATTCTGGTTCATTACACAACACCCAATCCAGAATAGCTGATCCTCTAGTGGGCTCAACCACAAGCTTCTCTAAGAAGCCATCCCGTAGGCACTCTAGAAATCCCACCGCCCCCCCCAACCCCGGAATCCAGCACCGACCTGATTTGCCCGATCTACTGCATATTGAAGTCCCCCATGACTATTGTAGCTTGGCCTTTTTGGCATGCGTTTTCTATCTCCCAATTGTAATTTGTAAGCCACATCCTTACTAATGTTGAGGGTCAGTATACAACTCTCATCAGGGTCTTTTTACTCTCGCAGTTCCTCAGCTCTATCCACAATGATTCAACACCTTCTGACCCTATTTCACCTCTTTCTAATGATATGATTACATTTTTGACCAATAGAGTAACACCACTCCCCTCTGCCTTCCTGCCTATCGTTTAGATACAATGTGTATCCTTGTATATTAAGCTCCCAACTATAATCGTTCAGCCATAATTCAATGATACCAACAACATCATACATGTTAATGTGCAACTGTGCTGCAAGTTCATCAACCTTTTCCGTATACTGTGCGCATTCAAATTTAACACCTTCAGTCCTGTATTCACCCTTTTCAATTTTGTCCATCTTTTACGTTGCAGCTCATCGTGTTGACTGTAATTTTGCCCCACCAACAGCCTCTCCTCACTACACATTCCCTCTCTTTGTAAACCAGCCATCTTCAGCATTATTATCCACCTTTCCTACGATACTTCTTGCATTGAAATACATGCAACTCTGGACACTAGTCACACCATGCTCAACCTTTTGTTTCCTAACTTCGTCTGAGGTCTTACCAACATCTGCCTCCACAACCTCTCCACTATCTGTTCTGGCATTCCGGTTCCCATCCCCCTCAACTCTCGTTCTCCCTTAATCTTCACCATACCAGGGCGAACAAGAACATCCTCTCTTAGATGGGGAAACAGATTTACCAGGATAATGTCTCGATTGGTGAGCATGTCTTATGAGAATAAGTTGAGTAAACCTTGGCTTTTCTCTTTGCTGCATAGGAAGATAAGGGGTGACTTGATAGAGGTGTGCAAGATGATTAGAGGCATAGATTGAGCGGACAGAGACTTTTCCCCAGGGTAGAAGTGTCTAATACAAGGGGCATAATTTTACAGTGATTGGAGGAAAGTATAGGGGGGATGTCAGAAGTGGTTTTTTACACAGAGTGGTGAGCGCATGGCATACCCTGCCAGGGGTGGTGGTAGAGTCAGATACATTAAGGACATTTAAGAGACTCTTAGATAGGCACATGGATGATAGAAAAATGTAGGGCTATGTGGGAGGGAAGGGTTAGATTGATCTTGAAGTGGTTAAAGGGTGGACACAACATTGAGGGTCAAATGATTGCACTGTGCTGCACTGTTCTGTGCTCTACGTTCATAGTTCTATGTTTTATGTTCCATGTTCTCCAGTTCCTCCTTAAAGCTGATTATCTCCATTCCTGGTGAACCTCCTCGACAATCCTCTGCTTTTCACACAGAGAGCGGTGGGTGAGTGGAACGCACTGCCAGGGACGGTGGTATAGGGTCTTTTAAGAGACTCTTAGATAGGTACATGGAGCTTAGGAAAATAGAGGGCTATGCGGTAGGGAAATTCTAGGCAGTTTCAAGAGTAGGTTTCAGGTTCAGCACAACATTGTGGGCTGAAGGGCCTGTAATGTGCTGTAGATTTCTGTTTCTACATTTCTAATCCCCCCAGCAGTCTGGCATTCTTCCTGGTGGGAGTATCTTGAACTAGGGACCACAGTCTCAGAAATATGGGGTCACCCATTCCAGATGGCGAGGAGGAGGAATTTCTTCTTTTGGAAGGTGCCAAACCTTTGGAATTCTTTCTCCCAGAGAGTGGAGAGATGGAGTCATTGGTTACAGTAAAGGCCAAAACAACTCTTTGGTCTGCAAGAGAGACAACATTTAAAAGGCACATGCATAGTTACATCGATAGGAAAGGTTGAGGGGCAAATGGTTCTAGCTTAGATTGGAATCTAAGAGTTAAAATTAGCTTTATTTGTCACACGTACATTGAAACATACAGTGAAATGCTTCATTTGTGTCAATGGCCAACACAGTTCAGGATGTGCTGGGGGCAGCCCACAAGCATTGACGTGCTTCTGGAACCAATATATCATGCCTACAACTTATTAACATCACTTACCTATATGTGTTTGGAGTGTGGGAGGAAACGCCCAAAAGGGGGCGCCACCGTAACATAGTGGTTCGTGTGACTCAATGACACCTCGGGCATTGGAGTTCAGGGTTCAGTTGTGACGTCATCTGTAAAGGGTCTGTACGTCCTCCCCGTGCAACGTGTAGGTTTTCTCCGCATGCTCCGGTTCCTCCCACATTCCAAGGGTGTACCAGTTAGTAGGTTAATTGGCCTTTGTAAATTGTCCTGTGATGAGGTTATGTTTAAATCGAGGGTTGCTGGGCAGTTCGGTTCGAGGATCAGAAGGGCCTGTTCCACACTGTGTCTCAATAAATAAATAAATTGGGGCACCCGGAGGGAGCCCACTCCTTACAGGCAATGTGCAAACTCCTTACAGACAACGGCAGGAAATGAACCTGTTTTGCAAACTGCTGTGCCACTGCGTCGCCCAGGCGCTGACATAGATGGGTTGAGCAGAAAGGCCAGCTTCCTGCTCTATAACTCAGTGATTCTGTAATGCTGAGTGCTGGGTAACAGGAACATGGCGACGAGACCAAGGTCAGATCAGCCAGGTAAATGGCAGTGCTCTGATGGGCCGACTGGCCTCATTGTACTCCTGCCTGATACATTGATATCTTCAACTAGATCAGCGTTGATGGTCGATGACGGTCAGCTACAGGGCAGCAGTCTCCCCCAGGAATTCCCACTGGCCAAGGACATTGTGGACGGAGGGTGGAGGGGTCGTAGCAGATTGCCCATCCCTCAGAGGGACACAAGTGAGACATTCCAGTAAAAGGTGCCCCCACCTTCTTCCTTCCTGCCTTTCCAGACTTGATGAGGGGTTTCTGCCCAAAATGCCAACTCTCTTCATTTCCATAGATGCTGCTGACCTGCTGAGCCCCTCTAGCATTTCATGTGTGTTACTTTGGATTTCCAGCATCTGCAGAAGCTCTTGTTTTTATGGTTTTCTGTTCCATACGATTTGTTGCTCCACAGCAAAGACTCTTCAAGGGATACCTATCCTGAAGAAATTTTAATCTTCTCTTTGATGGGAGTTCAGTGTGACCCTGCTTCACTGATCATTCAGAGATCTCTGCAGCTCTCTGACTCTTTGACCATGTGCTCACCCAGACTCCCCACCACACCCCCACCCACCCGCCTTCCCTCTCTCCTGGTCTCGCCTATCACCTGCCAACGTACTCATTCCCCTTCCCCCACCTTCTTTTCCGGCTCTGCCCCCTTCCCTTTCAGTCCTGATGAAGGGTCTCGGCCCAAAACGTCGACTCTTTATTCCTCTCTGTACATGCTGCCTGATCTACCGAGTTCCTCCAGCATTGTTGGGGGGATGTTACTGTGCAGAGAGCGGAGAATGGGATGGACAGTATTGATATGTGGCCACTTTCACATGGGCCTTGCACCACTGAGACACAGTCATGCCAACACTTACAACCAAGAGATTTATGTTTCTTTAAAGCTGACCTCTAGTTCCCATGACTCCAGAAATACAGTCATGATGTTGATTAGTGGGAACGTGCTTAATGCCCATCGCTGGAACATGGGAGAAAGAAAGTGAGAGAGAGAGAGAGAGAGAGAGAGAGAGATAGAGACAGACAGACAGACAGAGCAAGAGGGGGAGAGGGAGAGACAGAGAGAGACAGAGACAGAGACAGTGAGAGAGAGCATGAGAGAGAAAGACAGAGACAAAGAGAGAGTCAGAGAGAGCAAGAGAGAGAGAGCAAGAAAGAGAGAGAGAGCAAGACAGAGAGAGAGAGAAAGAGAGAGAGGAAGAAGAGATAGCGAGAGAGAGAGAGAAAGAGGAGGTAGATAGAGAGAAGGTGAGTGACAGCAAGAAAGAGAAAGAGAGAGAGAGGGAGATGGAGAGAAGATGGAAGAGAGAGAGCGAGTGAGAGAGTAAACATGGGCCCTGACAGCAAGGGTCAGATCAAACTCATGAAGCAGACAGTTCCCAGATAAGCTTTTGGAAACTGTCCATTTTCAAAGCAAACATCTCTACCCGTATTCCTCGTGCCAGGCAGTTCCAGAGCAGAGGCAATGCACACGCAGAGCAAGAAACTCTCCTCCATTCCATTTCTTGTGGGACCCTCCCTAATCAGAAAGACATGTCTACAACATTCCAGATGGGATCTCACCTGCAAAACTAGTGCAAGGAATCTCTAAACCTGCACTCGGATCCTGCTGCAGTGGAGACCAACCAATCTTTCTTCCTTACTGCATACCCAGAACCAGAAGTCACAGTCTCAAAATGAGGGGTAGACCCATTAGAACATAGAAGCACAGTACAGGCCCTTCAGCCCACAATGTTGTGCTGACTTTTTAACTTGTTCTAAGATCAATCTAACCCTCCCCTCCTGAATAACCCTTCATTTTTCTTTCCTCCTTGTGCCCATCTAAGGGTTTCTTAAATGCCCCTAATGTATCTGTCTCTACCACCACCCCTGGCAGGGTATTCCAAGTACCCACTCTCTGTGTAAAATACATCTGCAACATCCCCACTATACTTCTCTCCAATCACCTTAAAATTATGACCCTTGTATTAGCTGTTTGCACCCAGGGAAAAAGTCTCTGGCTGCCCACTTTATCAATGCCTCTGATCAGCTTGTACACCTCTATCAACCATCTCTCATCCTCCTTCACTCCAAAGAGAAAAGCCCTAGCTCACTCTGCCTATCCTCATCAGACATGCTCTCTAATCCAGGCAGCATCTTGGTAAATCTCCTCTGAACTCTCTCAAAAGCTTCCACATCCTTCCTATAATAAGGCGACCAGAACTGAACACAATACTCCAAGTGTGGTCTAACCAGGGTTGAGTCACAGAGCACTACAGCACAAAACAGGTCCTTTGGCCCGTCCAGCCTGCACCAAACGATTTTCTCTCTAGTTTTACAGAGCTGCAATATTACCTTGTGTCTCTTCAACTCAACCCCCCACTATTGATAGTCAACCCCCCCCACACGCTTTCTCAATCACCCCATCGAATTGCACACCAACTTTGTGAGACCTATGGACAGGGATCCCGAGATCCCTCCTTTCCACTCTAAGAACCCTACCACTAACCCTGCCCTCAAATTCGACCTTCCAAAGTGAAGGTTGAACAATTCTGAGTTCAAATCCCACAAGAGCAAATGTAAAATTTAGCTTCAGTTAATAATCTGGAACTTGAAAGAAAATTCTCTAGTTTGAAGTTATAGCAACAAGGAGATTTCTGGATCGTTGCTTTATCGATGTTCACTGCTCTGACCTGCTTAGGTCAATGCGTGACTCCAAGCACAGAGCAGTGTGGCTGATTCAGAAATAGCCCAATGAACCATTTGGTTAAAGGGTAATTGTGGATGGGCAATAAATGTTGGGCCTCCATTCCCCTACCCCTCCTGAGGGAATCTGAATCAGGATCAGGTTTAATATCACTGGTATATGTCATGAAATTTGCTGTTCAGCTGTAGTGGTACATTGCAATATATGATAAAAAATCTATAAATTACAATAAGAATTAGGTATAAAATTAAATTAATAGTGCAAAAAGAGGAAAAAAGAAAAAAATATAGTGAGATAATCTAATGTGTTCATTGTCCATGCAGAAATCAGAGGGGAAGAAGCTGTTTCTAAAATGTTGAGTGTGTGTCTTCAGGCTCCTGTACCTTCTCCTTGATGGTAGCAATGAGGAGAGGGCATGTTCTGGGTGATGGGGATCCTTAGTGGCAGATGTCATTTGAAGCATGGTCTTTGATGCTGGGCAGGCTAGTGCCCTTGATAGGGCTAGCTGCTTTTGCATATTTCTGCAGCTTTTTCTGATCCTGTGCAGAGGCCCCTCCGTACCAGATAGTAATGCTACATCATCTTTCTGAATGCTGAGGCCCTGCTTACTCTCCCCTGTGATTGGATGGAAAGGACCTCTTGGTTCTGAAGAGCTGGAGCCCAGGGTCTTGGACCCAATATTTAATCCCAAACAGATGTCACTAAACCATTTTGTCTCACAGGTGGAGTTCAACCCAGAAAAGTGTGAAGTGATTCGCTTTGGAGGGTTGAATTTGAATCAGAATACAGGGTTCTGAGCACAGTGGAGGAACAGAGGGATCTTGGGGTCCACGTATATAGATCCTTCAAAGATGCCATGCAAATTGTTAGGTGGTTAAGAAGACATATATGGTATATTGGCCTTCATTAGTGAGGTGATTGAGTTCAAGAGCCACGAGGTATTGTTGCAGCTCTATAAAATCCTGGTTTGACCACTCTTAGACTATTGTGTTCAGTTCTGGTCACCTCATTGTATGAAAGTTGCAGAAAGGGTGCAGAGGAGATTTACCAGGATGCTGCCTGGTTTCTAGAGCATGTCTGATGAAGGTAGGTTGAGTGAGCTAGGCCTTTTCTCTTTGGAGAGAAGGAGGATGAGAAGTGACTTCATAGAGGAGTATATGATGGTAATAGGCATAGTCCCAGGGTGGAAATGGGGTAATATGAGGGGGCATAACTTTAAAGTGTTTGGAAGATAGTGTGGGGGGATGTCAGAGGTAGTTGTATTACATCGAGAGTAGTGGATGCGTGGAACGTGCTGTCAGGGGTAGTGGAGGCAGAATCATGAGAGACGTTTAAGAGACTCCTAGATAGGCACATGGATGATAGAAAATGGAGGTCTATGTGGGAGGGAAGGGTTAGATTGATCTTGGAGTGGGTTAAAACATCAGCACAACGTCATATCCTGTGGTGTGTTGTAATGTTTATTTTTTTGCTTAGAGATACAACACAGTAACAGGCTCTTCTGACCCAATGAACCCACTCCGCCCGTGTGACCGAACAGGCTCTTAACCTATACATCTTTGGAATGTGGGAGGAAACTGGAGCACACACAGGAGCTACACACAGTGAGGGAAAAGCATACAAACTCCAGAAAGACCGTGGCAGGAAGAGAAGCTAGATCACTGGTACTGTGAAGCGTTACGCTAACCACTATGTCATCTGTGTTCTCTGTTCTCATTTGCAGGAGCTTGCTCTGTATAAATTTACTGCTGCACTTCTAACGCTGTAACAGTGATCACACCTCACAATAAGTGCTTCATTACCAGTGTCACCTATCAGGATGCCCTGAAGTTAGGATCAGTGCCATAATTATCCAAATATACCTTTGTTACTTCGAGCAAAAGTTGGGCGTTTGGCCCCTGGACTGATATGAACATCCTCAGGCCTTATCCCATACCTCAGAAGCCTTGTCCCGCACAAACCCTCAATCCTCTGCACCCCTCAAACTCAAGAATTGACCCCCATTGCAAAAGGAATTGAGATTGCAATTGGGATTGGAATTGGAATTGGGGTTGGGATTGGAATTGGAATTGAAAGTTGAACTGGGATTCGGATTGGATTGGAATTGGAATTCAAATTAGGGTTGGGATTGGAAATTAATCTCTATGCTGTGTTCAGTCACAGTCACAATACCCCCATACCTTGGAAAGGAAAAGTGTCCCCAGGAGAGAAATAACCTTCTAAACAAAGAAAGTTGTCTTTCTTCCATTTGCTTAACCTTTCACTAACTTCTCTATATTTTTCTGTTTACCTTCCTTGTCGGAATGGCAACGGGCATCCCGGGAAACCGGCTGTGAGCTCGCGACACGAACGCACCCCATTCTCATCACGCACATTCTCCTGCACGCCCCTCCCCGAACCAATTAAGCTGTCTGCAAATGTTGTTAATGCACACCCCTCTAGTCTGTCGACAAATTTCAGCTTCGATTCCCTTTGTTTGCTAAATCTACAATATGGTATTTTTGATGTGTTGTTCGCTGATGTTGCAAGACCAGTATTTGCTGCCCAGCCTTGTTGCCACCAGCACTTTGGGAGCTTTCCATGGAGGAAGATGCATGAAGGAACTTGCAATGCTGCAGATTGTTTCATCGCCCCAGGACATTTCAGGCACCTGACAGCCAGTCAGAACCACAGGAATAGCACTCACTGCTGTTAACATCAGGAACGTGGTCATGCAATTTGTGTGGGGTAGCGTACTGTGTTTAATATTTCCAGAATATTTAAATAATCTTGTAAATGTATTGTTGGACTAAGCATTCTTTGCTTACATAATTCATTATGGGTTATATGTATAAGTACATGAACGGTATACATCATTACGCCACCAGGTCAAAGGTGAACACCTCACTGAAGCAAAACTAAGCAGACAAAATGTGTCCCACTTCCTGTGTTTTTCATTCAATTGGTTTCTGGAGTTAGAAAACGCAACAGGTAGGTTCCTTAAGGTTGTTGTAGCTGGGGGTTATGGATAGTGTGGATGAGCTGCCACTACATAGTAAATGCTCCCAATGGCATACTCCTCAAGTAGTCTCTGACAACCCAGTCCAGCTCCTGGCCTTCATGTGTGGCTTAACCAGTGGAGCTGTTTCTACTGACAGGAGAAGGGGCAAAGGTGGGTTACCGGCACCTTAAAACCCGTCGCTTCAGGCAGATGCAGCTCATCAGCTATGGTTGGCAGCTCATCTAGGAGAAAGAGTACCCCGATCTCAAACCTCCACTGCCTTGCTGCAACACCCACTCATGGGGAAGGCGTCAGGAGTAAGCTCTGAGGAAAGATCCGGAGCTGGAGTCCCTAAGGCAGCCAGCCCTACACTGAGTTCAACGCTGACTGGCAACTCTTGCGACTCCACTCTACCTAACTGCATTGGTCTCTGTTGTTCCTTTGGATTCATCAGCTGCATGGAGAGGGGCAGTCTGCACGGGCAACAGCTTGCTCTCCATATCATACAGCCCCGGCTTGTGTATAGATAACTCAGACAGCTGGAATGTAACACCCTTGACCAACGGAGGCCCACAAAACAAACTCCCTCATATGGCAATGAAGACACATTTGGCCAAGTGGGGTATCAAGGAATCCATATGAATTGGTGACACTCACAAAATCTGTCACAGATGGCTGTGGAGCCCAAGTCTCCTCAGTGGAATATTAATATTACAGGAGAAGGCAGGAGAATGTGGTTGAGAGGGACGATAAATCAGCCATGATGGAATGGAGGAGCGGACTCGATGGGCCAAATGGCCTAATTCTGCTCCTATGTCCTATGCTCAAGGTCTATGTCGATTTAAGATCGATTTAAAGTGGAGTTTGATTGGTTCTTGATGAGTGAAAGTGTCAAAGAATATGGGCAGGATGCGGGAGAATTGGGTTGAGAGGGATAATAAATTAGCCGTGATGATGGAGAAGACTCGATGGATCGAATGGCCGAATTCTGCTCTTCTGTCTGATGGGCTTATGGCCCGGTATGGAAATGTCCAATATTAGACGGCATAGATTTAAGGTGTGTGGGGGAACATTATACACAGAGAGCAGCGGCTGCCTGGAGCACATTGTTGGTAAACACAGATGCAATAGCAATGTTTAAGAACATTTAGACTGAGGCATGAACAGGCAGGTAACAGGCGGGTAAGTGGATTCGTTAGACTGGCATCATGGTTGGCACCACATTGTGGGCTGAGGGGCTTGTTCCAGTACTGTATTGGTCTATAGAACGTAGACCTATACAGCACAGGAACAGGCTCTTTGGCACACAGTGTTGTACCAAAACAATTAAATTAGTAATCAAAGTGCTAAACTAATCTCTTTTCCCAAGAAAATGTACATATCCCTCCATTTTCCTCAGATCCTTGTGCCTACCCAAACATCTCTCAGAAATCCCTGATGTTTCTGACTCTACTACCACCCAGGCAGTACATGTCAGGCACCCACCACTCTCTGTGTAAAAATCTTACTCCTCACATCTCCATCGAAATCATCCTTTCTTGCCCTAAATGCATGCCCTCTGGCATTTTTCCTCTGGGAAAATTCTATTGTATTTATTTATTTTCTTGTAAATGCCTGCAAGAAAATGATTCTCAAGGTGGTTTATGATAACATATACGTACTCTGATAATAAATTTATTTTGGAATTTGAACCTTACGAGGAGGCCATTCAGCCCGTTGAGCTGGACCAGGTCAGCAGGAGGTAGCTGGGGTGAGAGGGCTGGAGGGGAACATTCTTCAGCTGTTCAGTGGGTGCCAACTTATCCCTCACTTCTCCTTTAAGCTTACCCCTATATTCTAAGGGAGAAGATAGCTGGGTACCTGACAAAGATTTATTCCATTTTTTAGGCCACAGGTGATGTACTGGAAGACTAGACAAGTGTTAATGTTCCTTTATTTGGAAAGGGTTGCAGGGATAAGCTGGGGAACTACAGGCCAGTGAACCTTGTGTCAATGGTAAGGAAATTACTGGATAAAATGATTTATGAACTGGGATAGTTAGCATGGGAAAATTCTGCCTCACTAATTTGACTGAGCTGTTTTGAGGAGGTAGCCAAGGAGATTGATGAAGGCAGGACAGTGGATATTGTTTATGTGAACTTTAGTCAGGCATTGAACGAGGTCCCATGTGGTAAGGCTGGCCCAGAAATTAATGCACAGAAAATCCAAGGCTAATTTGATCTGCTTGGGAGGCAGAGCATGGAAAGATATTTTTTCTCTCTGAATGGAGGTCTGTGACCAGCGGTGTACCACAGGGATGGGTGCTGGCTCCCTTGTTGTTTGACAGTGACATGGAAGTGAGTGCATGAGATTGGATGTTGACATGAGAAGTGGTGATGTCTAAGGTGAGGGAGTTTACAGAAAGTGGCAGATACAACCCAGCCCATCACAGGCAAAGCCTTCCCCACCATTATCCACATTTACAAGGAGCACTGCCACAAGAAAGCAGCATCCATCATCAAAGTCCTCCATAATTCAAGCCATGTTCTCTTCTTGCTGCTACCATTGGGCTGGAGGTACAGGAGGCTTAGGTTCCAACCCATCAGGCTTCTGAACCAGCACGGATAACTTCACTCACCCCAACACCGAACTGATTCCAATAACCTGCAGACTCACTTTCAATGATCCTTCCAAACCAAATTCTGCTCCTATCTCTAATGATCTTATGGTCTTACGCTATCAATATTACTTATTTTTTATTTGTACCATTTGTCTTCTTTTGCATATAGGTTGTTTGTCTGTGTTTGCTTATGTACAGCTTTTCATAAATTCTATTGTATTTATTTTTTCCATTTCCATGCAGTACGATTCTATGAAATTATAGAAGACTGGACCTGGTGCAAGACCTTGGACTCAGTAAAATCAAACTCTTGCGATCTTTTGCTCTGTCCACCACAAAATGCAGAATTTTCTGGTGGTCACCCATTTTAATTCTACTTCCCATTCCCATTCCATCATGTCAGTCCATGACCTCCTCTCCTCTGCTGCAATGAGGCCACTCAGGCTGGAGCAGCAACGCCTTATATTCCACCTAGATAGCCTCCAAACTGACGGCATGAACATCAATTTCTCAAACTTCCAGTAATTTCTCCCCCGCCCACCCCGTCGTCCTCCTCTCTTCTCCCATTCTCAACTCCAGCTCCCTTCTCACCCCTACTCATCTCCTCACCTGCCCATCACTTTCCTCTGGTCCCCCTCCTCCTTTGCTTTACTCCAAAGTACACCGTCGTCTCCTATCGGATTCCCTCTTCTTCAGCTCTTTGCCCCTTCCGCCTATCTCCTCCCAGCTTCTTACTTCATCTCCCCTCCCCCTCATCTGTTTTCACCTATCACCCTCCAGCTTGGTCTCTTTCCCCTCCCACCCACCTTCTTCCCCCTTTCTTTCAGGCCAGACGAAGAGTCTTGACCCAAAACGTCTATTCCTTCCCCCAGGTGCTGTGTGACCTGCTGAGTGCCTCCAGCATTTTTGTGCGTGTTTCTCCGGATTTCAAGAACCTGCAAAATCTCTTGTACCTTGTGATCGTCGGTGCCAGTTACCAATGCAGAGTGGGTTAATCAGTAGTACTGCATACTGCGCTGCTAACTTAGGCAAAATTTCTGACCCAAACGTCTGACTCAGCACTTCAGAAAATGTAAAACTGTTGAAACACTTTAAAAAGTTTTCATTTGATGAGAGTTTGGGCATGAACATGTAGGGATCGTGTAAATGGACCCGCAGGCAGCCGCTGGATAAGACACTCTGATTAAGAAGTTTACGTTTATGGTGATCTCGCGTTTGGCTGAGTTAATGAAACAGCACAATATCATCAATCTTAAAGATCAACTCCTCGAGGTAAGAATTACTGGAATGGGGAGGCTTAACTCTGGAAGTTTAAAGTGGAGCTTGAACAGAAACATGAAGATAGCTTTACGAAGAAGGCAAGATCAAGAGCTTCTGCAAATTCGCAGTTGAGAGCATTCTAACGTGTTGCGTCACTCTGTGCGGTCCGGAAACTGCGCTGCAGCAGACAGGCGGGTTCTACAGTGAGTAGCTAAAACTGCCCAGCACATTCACCACCACCAGCCTACATACTATCAAGGACATATCCACTCAGTAGCCCCTTTATTAGGTAGAGGAGTGGAAATTGCTGTAGCCCGTCCACTACAAGGTTCGACGTGTTGTGTGTTCAGAGATGCTCTTCTGCATGTTTGTTCGTTCATTATGTGCCATGTCGTCTGACGTGAGTGATTGTGGTCTTTCCAGGACCATGACTGATCTTGGCAAATTTTTCTGCAGAAGTGGTTTACCGTTGCCTTCTTCTGGGCAGTGTATTTGCAAGGTGGGTGACCCCAGCCGTTATCAGTCCGCTAAGTGATTGTCTGCCTGGTGTCAGTGTTCACAAAACCAAGACTTGTGATATGCACCAGCTGCTCATACGGTCATCCACCACCTACTCCCGTGGTGTCACGTGACCCTGATTGGGGGAGCTAAGCAGGTGCTACCTCTCGCTCAAGGGTGACCTGCAAGCTAGCAGAGGGAAGGAGCACCTTACACCTCCTCTGGTAGAGGTAGAGACATATCTCCACTCCGCCACCCTGTTCTTCTGAACACCACTGTTGTAACGCGTAGTTATTTGAGTTACGGTCGCCTTCCTGTCAGCTTGAACCAGCCTGGCCTTTCGCCTCTGACCTCGCTCATCAACAAGGAATTCTCACCCACAGAGTTGCCGCTCAATGGATTTTTTTTTTGTTATTGCATCGTTCACTATAAACTCCAAAGACTATTGTGCTGAAAAATCCCAGGATATCAGCAGTTTCTGAGATACTGAAACCATCCCGTCTGGCACCAACAATCATTCCATGGTCAAAATCACTTAGATCATGTTTCTTCCGCAGTCAAAAATTTGGTCTGAACTACAACTGAACGTCTAGTCCTTGCCTGTGTTCTTTCATATATTGAGTTGCTGCCACCTGATTGTCTGATTAGATATTTGCATTAACAACCAGGAGTACAGGTGTACCTAATAAAGTGGCCACTGAGTGTACACAGAACGCTCTACAACGGGTAGTCAAACCTGCCAAATGAATCACTCGCACCATCCGACCCGCCATCCAGGACATAGATACAGAAAGGGTCAGTAACACGGACAGCCCACCCACCTTGCTTATGGACTGTTTGTCCCACTCCCATCAGGGAAGAGGCTGCCCAGCGTCTATGCCAGGACCACCAGGCTCATAAACAGTTGCTCCCCCCAAGCCATCAGGCTAATCGACACCGTCACACGGTAACCTACCCTCCACCACCAATATATCCAGATCAGCCACTCCTCTGCACAGCCCCTCAGCACCATTACTTGTGCAACGTATTTTATAGGATTCCTTTTATATTTATATTTATTGCTTTTTGTGGCTAATTGTGTTTTTTAATGCTGCATTGGATTCGGAAAAACAAGCATTTCATTCTGCTTCACACATTAGACAATTTTAACTTGACTTGGCCCACAGCAGATGGCAACAGACCCCCTCAATGCTTGCGTTACTGAGATCTGCGGAATGGCTTTGACCAAGATGCAAGCAGTACACACAGTGTCAGTGAGTTGTCGGCAGGTCCCAGGATCGGAGTTTCTGTGACAGTTCACACAAGTGATGGTGATCCCCAAAGTCCATGAATTGGCGAGATGGGAGTCGATGTCTAGTGTTCAGGGTCGCCATCATTGGTGAGTCTGGAGCCCAAGACCTGGAGTTTGGGTCATCATCCAGGTCCACGTTCATTGTCGCCGGTGAGTCCAGGGTCAATACCAAACACTGAAGTCCGAAGGTCAATAGGAAGTCCAAACCAAAGCCCAAAGGACAACCAGACATCCAGAAGTCAGGCTTAATGGCCCAAGCCCCAAGTTGGCAAATCCCCGCAAGTCTGCTGACGAAGTTGAAGTCTCAGTATGTGCTAATCCACGAGTCCACTTGAGGCTGGAGGCCGAAGACAGCCTGTCCTGAGATTAGATAACTGTGATGGGTGGGTGGGAGGGGGGGAGGAACAAGAGTTGTTTTGCTTGGTATGCTCTGTTTTTTTGTGTTCTGTGTTGTTCTGTCAAGCGTGGTGGCCATGTTATATTGGTGCAGGAACGTATGGCAGCTCCAAACACATCGCTGGGTTTGTTCATTGTTACAGCAGATGACACATTGCACTGTATGTTTCAATGTACACATGATAAATAAATCTGAATCTGAATCCATGGTCCCATCTCCAGTTTCCCACTCTCTGCCCACACCCCTGAAATGGTAGAATTGAATGCACTTTGCAGCCCCTTAGAATGAACATTGAATTCTCTGACTTGCAATAAACTGTTCACTCTTGGTTTCCCATTTTCCTGCCAACATCCACTGATTATCCTTTGTCTAACAAGCAGGATAGACAAAGAAGAATCAGTGGATGTTGCTTTCTTGGATTTTCAGAGGGCCTTTGACAAGGTGCCACACATGAGGCTGCTTAACGAGATAAGAGCCCATGCTGTTACAGGAAAAATACTAGCATGGACAGAAGATTGGGAATAAAGGAGTCTTTTCTGGTTGGCTGCTGGTGATTAGTGGTGTTCCACAGGGGTCAGTGTTGGGACTGCTTCTTTTCACATTATATGTCAATGATTTGGCTGACAGAATTGATGGCTCTGTGGCCAGGTTTGCAGATGATGTGAAGTCATGTGGAGACACGGGTAGTGCTGAGGAAGCAAAGGGGCTGCAAAGGTCTTGGACAAATGAGGAGACTGGGCAAAGTGGCATATGGAATACAGTCTATGGTCATGCATTTTGGTAGAAGGAATGAAGGTGCAGACTATTTTGTAAACGAGGAGAAAATTCAAAAATCAGGGGTGCAAATGAACTTGGGAGTCCTTGTGTGGGATTCCTTAAAATTTAATTTGCAGGTTGAGTCAGTGGTAAGAAAGACAAATACAATGTTATCATTCATTTCGAGCAGACTAGAGTACAGAAGAAAGGATGTACTGCTGAGGCTTTGTAAGGCACTAGTGAGGCCTCACTTGGAGTATTCCGAGCAGTTTTGGGTCACCAATCTAAGAAAAGATGTGCTGGCATTGGAGAGGGTTCAGAGGAGGTTCACCAGGATTATTCTGGGAATGAAAGGGTTAACATATGAGAAAAGCTTGTTGGCTCTGGGCCTGTACTTGCTAGAGTTTAGAAGAATGAAGAGGGACCTCACTGAAACATAGCAAATTTTGAAAAGCCCAGATAGTGTGGATGTAAAGAGAATGCTTCCTGTAGTGGGGGAGTCTTGAACCAAAGGGCACAGCCTCAGAATACAAGGATGTCCCTTTAGATCAGGGATGAGGAGGAATTTCTTTAGGCAGAAGGTTCATTCCCTCAGAAGGCTGTGAAGGCCAATTCATTGGATGTATTTAAAGCAAACATTGACAGGTTCTGATTAGTCAGGGCATCAAAGGCTACAGGGAGAAGGTAAGAGAATCGAGTTGAGGGGGATAATAAATCAGCCATGATGGAGTGGTGGAGAAGACTCGATGGGCCAAATGGCTGAATTCTATCCCTTTTCCTTATGATCTTATTGTTGTATAAAATCATGAAGAGCATAGATAGGGTGAGTGTACACTATGTTTTTATCAGGGAACTAGAAACTATTCAGCTTAGGTTTAATGCTGAGGGGAGACATTTAAAAGACAGTTGAGAGGTTTCTTTCTCAGCTTCAGATCTATTTATTTATTTATCATGTGTACATGGAAACATAGAGTGAAATTCATCATTTGTGTTAACGAACAACACAAATCTGAGGATGTGCTGGGGGCAGCCAGCAAGAGTCGCCCACATTCCAATCACACAGATCACACCCCATCTACAGATGGTCGGAGGAACATGGAATATGGTAAGACCAGGAGACGTAAGTGCGGAGTTAGGCCACCCAGCCCAGGAGGGGCCACAGGGAGCGGCTGAGGCAGGTACAATAATTACCTTTGAAAGGGACTAGCTCGGCTGGGCGCCATGGGCAGCTTGGACGAGTTGGTCCGAGGGGCCTGATGCTGTTGCTGTTTAACTCTATGATTCTATAACCATTCTGATTCACAGACCAAACGTTTGAAAAACAAAAGAGGGAAGATCTGTAACTTAGGGTCACCATGGCAATGTAGTGGTTAGAGCCGTGCTATTGCAGCTCGTGGCATTGGAGTGTGCCTTTACAGGGTGTGGCCTGTCCTCCCTGTGAACGCATGGGCTTCCTGCCACAGTTCAAAGATAAACCAGATAGTAGGTTAGTTTGTCATTGAAATTGTCCTGCGATTGGGCTACGGTTAAGCTGTTGGGTCGCTGGGCGGCGCAATTCGTTGGGCTGGAAAGATCTGTTCTGTGCTGTATTTCCATGTAAAGAAAAATAAATTCCTTGAAAGTGGTGTCACATGTAGACAGGGTCATAAAGAAAGCTTCTGGCACATTGTCCTTCATAAATCAGAGCAGAGGTGTTGGCGTGTTATGTTGACATTGTACAAGATGTTGATGAGGTCAAATTTGGAGTATTGTGCGCAGTTCTGGCCATCTACCCACAGGAAAGAGATCAATAAGATTTAAAGAATGCAGAAAAGATTACAAGGATGTTGCTGGGTCTTGAGGGCCTGAGTTATATTGAAAGTTTGAACAGGTTAGGACTTTATTCCCTGGAGCGTAGGAGAATGAGGGGAGATTTGATAGAGGTACACAAAATTATGAGAGGTATTAATAGGGTAAATGCAAGCCGGCTTCTTCCAAAGAGGTTGGGTGAGACGAGAACTAGAAGTCATGGGTTTAGGATGAAAGGTGAAATGTTTAAGGGGAATCTGAGGGGGAGCTTTTCACTCGGGGATTGGTGGGAGTGTGGAATGAGCTGCCAGAGGGAGCAGGTTTGATTCAAACACTTAAGAGAAGTTTGGGCGCAGGTCAATAGGACAGGGCAGTTTGGCACGGACTGGTTGGGGGCCTGTTTTTGAGCCTTAGTGCTCTATCACTCTGAGTGAAGCCAGATGTCCAGATGTTGTTGAGCTGACAGGAAGTTGTCCCAGCTGAAGGGGGAACAAGGTTATAAAACAGTGGTCAAGCCACAGCTGGAAAACTGCATGCAGTTCTTCTCACCACGTCACAGGAAGAGCACAATTAGACTGAACAGGGTGTGGAGGAGATTCTCCAGGATGTCGAGAGGATGGAGCATTTCAGCTAGATGAGAGTTTGGAGGGACGAGGACTGTTTTCCTTAGAATGGACGAGGCTGTGGAGGGATCTGGAAGAGGTTTACAATTTATGAGAGGCAGAGATTGGTTCAGTGCTGGGTAATTTAGAGTTGTAGAGTCAGTTCATCACAGAAAGAAACAGCTCCCTGTCCAAAGGCACCTCCGCTCCGTCCGCCACAACAGACAGGATCTCCTGGTAAACACCCACCTCAACTCTGCTTCCCACTCCCATTCAGATATGTCCATACATGGCCTCCTCTACTGCCATGATGAGGCTAAACTCAGGTTGGAGGAGTAACACCTCATATACCGTCTAGGTAGTCTCCAGCCCCTTGGTATGAACATAGAATTCTCCAACTTCCAGTAATTCCCTCCCCCTCCCTTCCCCTATCCCTATGTCACTCTGCCCCCTCCCCCAGCTGTCTATCACCTCCCTCATGGTTCCACCTCCTTCTACTACCCATTGTGTTTTCCCCTAGTCCTTCTTCACCTTTCCTGCCTATCACCTCCCTGATTCCCCTCCCCCACCCTTTATCTTTCCCCTGACTGGTTTTTCACCTGGAACCTACCAGCCTTCTCCTTCCCACCGTCCTCCCACCTTCTTTATAGGGCCTCTGCCCCTTCCCTCTACAGTCCTGACGAAGGGTTCCGGCCCGAAACGTCAACCGATCTTTTCCACGGATGCTGCCCGACCTGCTGAGTTCCTCCAGCGTGTTGTGAGTGTTCCAAAGACATCTAAGGCTAGAAGGTAGATTAGTTTAACATCTTTTGTCCCACATACATTGAAACAACATTGGTTTGGCACAACATTGTAGGTGGGAGAGCCTGTTCCTGTTCAGTGAAATGCGTCATTTGGGCAGTTTTCAGGGTGGGTAGTGTCTGCAATGTGGGCAGGTGGCCAAGTGGTTAAGGCATTGGACTAGCTACCTGAAGGTCGTGAGTTTGAGCCCCAGCCGAGGCAACGTGTTGTGTCCTTGAGCAAGGCACTTAATCACATATTGCTCTGCGACGACACTGGTGCCAAGCTGTATGGGTCCTAATGCCCTTCCCTTGGACAACATTGGTGTTGTGGAGAGGGGAGACTTGCAGCATGGGCAACTGCTGGTCTTCCATACAACCTTGGCCAGGCCTGCGTCCTGGAGAGTGAAGACTTTCCAGGTGCAGATCCATGGTCTCGCAAGACTAACGGATGCGTTTACTTAGTGTCTGCAATAATTTTCTTTTGTCCTGGACACACACGAGTCCTCCAGTGATGGTAGACTGCAGCCAATGACCTTCTCTGCTGACCTGACAATTGGCTGTAGCTTTCATGTAGTGTGGGAGGATGTCGCACCTAACCAGACAGTAATGACTGAGGTGAGGATGCTGTCTATGATGGTAGTGTAGATTTGCACCTGTTCTGGGTATGTACTGAGAACCCGAGGATAAACGCTGTCCACGTGGAGGGGAGCTGATATCTGGAGCACACTGCCTGAGGGGATGGTGAAGACAGAGAGAGTGTCCCAATTATTAAAATGTGCCAGAACCACTAAGGCACAGAACTCTGCAGAACGAGTGATGGGAACTGCAATTAGTATAAACAGGATTGTGATGGACAGCATGGACAGTGGGCTGAAGGGCCTGTTCTCTGCTGTGTGAGCCAATGGTGCTTTGACTGCTGGGGAGTGTGTTCCAGTTGAGGGGAGGTGATTCTAGCTGTGATCCAGCTGCCCAAAGGTTCCTGGCTGCCATTCATCAATCAGATGAGGCACAAGGACAGAATGAGGCTATTCAGCCCTTCAAAACTATTACAGAGGGGCAGGAGGCAGAAGTTCATCCTTCCCGGCACGTGACCTGTGACCCCACTCATCGACCTTCCATTCCTCTTGCATCAAAATCAGAATTAGAATCAGGCTTTTTATCTCTGACATATGCTATGAAACTTGCTGCTTTCAGAACAATACATAAAAATGCTAAAATTACAAAAAGAATACATAATAATTAAATAAATAGTACAAAAAGGGAGTTAAATAGTGAGATTGTGTTTGTAGGTTCATTGTCTGTCTGGAAATCTGATGGCAGAGGGGAAGAAGCTGTTCTTAAAATGTTGAGTGTGTGTCTTCAGGTTCCTACACTTTCTCCCTGATGGTAGAAACAAGAAAAGGACATGTCCCAAATGGTCAGCGTCTTCCATGACGGATGTTGGTTTTTGAGGCACCATCTTTAGAAAATGTCTTCAATGGTGTGGAGGCTAGTGCCCATGATGGAGCTGATCAAGTTTACAACACTGTGCAGCTTTTTCCTGATCCTGTGCACTGGAGCTTCCTTACCCAGCAGCGGTACAACCAGTCAGAACGCGCTCCACTGTACAGCTGTAGAAATTTGCAAGAATCTTTGGTGATAAACTGAATAGAAAATAGAGCATGGAACACTGATCAATTCAGCACACTGTGCTTAGCCTCACAGTCATAAGTGTTAAGTGTGTAGAGCAAGGGGCTAAGCACACAGCCTTGTGCTGGTGGAGATCATGGAGAAGACGTTGCCAATCCAAACTGGCTGGCGTCTGCAAGTGAGGAAATCGAGGATCCAATTGCATAAGGAGGTATCGAGGCCAAAGTCTTGAAGCTTATTGATTCATTTTTACAGGATATTAGTACTAAATGCCAAGCTGTAGTCAAAGAGCATCCTGGTGTATACACCTTTGCTGTCCAGATATTCCATGGTTGAGTGAAGAACCAATGAAGTGGTATCTGCTGTGGACCTGTTGTGCTGGGAGGCAAATTGGAATGGGACAAAGTCACTTCTCAAGCAGGAGTTGATATGTTGCATCACTAACCTCTCAAAACTCTTCATCACTGTCGATGTAAGTGCTTCTGGACCATAGTAATTGAGGCAGGCTACCATAATCTTCTTAGGCACCAGTATAATTGAAACTGGCTTGAAGCAGGTGGGTACCTCAGACTGCCGAAGTGAGAGATTAAAGGTGTCAGTGAACACTCCAGCCAGTTGATCAGCACAGGTCTTTAGTACCCCATCTGGGCTGGATGCTTTCTGTGGGTTCACCCTCCTGAATGATGCTCTCATGTCAGCCTCATAGACTGAAACCACAGGGCCGTTGGCAGCTGTGGGATTTTATGAAGATTCCTCCATTTTTTGATGGTCAAAGTGAGCATAGAAGACACTCAGCTCACCTGGGAGCAAAACCTGTTGTCACCCTGTGCCACTTGGTGTCACTCTGTATAAGGTAAATGGCATTCAAGCCCTGACACAGCTGTCGAGAATCCTTCAGTGATTCCAGTTTGATCCGGAAATACCACTTCACACGTCAGATGGCTTTTCAGAGATTGTGTATCTTACTTGGTCACCAGACCTGAACGCCACTGACCTGGCCCTCAGCAGATTGCAGATCTCATGGTTCATCCAGGGCTTCTCATTGGGGAAGACTCTGGATAATTTTGTGGGGACAGGCTCATCCACAATTGTTTTATCATGTCTGTGACAACCACGGTGCATTCATTCAGATCTTCTGACGAGTCCTTGAACCTAGTCCACCATCTTGAACCAAACCCCTGGCTGTTTATTGGCCTGCTGCGACTATCTCTTTGTCGTCCTTATCTCTGGAGCCTTGCTCTTTAGCCTCTGCCTGTACACAGGTAGGAGAAGGACGGCCAAGCGCTCAGACTGTGATGAGATTGTGGAATGGGCCAGCCGTGCAAGTGATGGATGCAGGTCCAATTGCACATTCAGAAGAAGTTCAGATAAGTACATGGATAGGCGGGGTAAGAAGGGCTATGGTCCAGCTGCAGGTTGATGGGACTGGGCAGAACTACAGTTTGGCACGGACTAGATGGGCCGAACATGTCCTATGGAGCACCACGATAGCGTAGTGGTTAGCACAATCTTATTACATTGGAGATCAGAGCTCAAACCTGGCACTGCCTGTACGTTCTCCCCGTAACCGTGTGGGTTTCATCTGGGTGCTCCGGTTTCCTCCCACAGTCCAAAGATGTACCAGTTAGTAAGTTAATTGGTCATTCTAAGTTGTCCTGTGATTAGGCTAGCGTTAACTAGGTGAGTTGCTGGGCAGTGTGGCTCATTAGGTCTGAAGGGTCTGTTCCACACTGTATCTCTCAGTAAAAACAATGATCCCATGACTTCAGGTGAGCGAGAAGGCAGGGATGTTTGGGGCTTTGGGAGGAAGTCGGTAAAGGGAAGCCCTTCTCCCAAGAGCCCTGCACTAAGGCTGACTTTGGATGGGCTGTTCCTGTCCCCGGGTCTCATTCATTCGCCTGATCACTTCGTCACAGAGTCATACAGCACAGAAACAGCCCCTTTGGCCCAACTGCTCGGTGCTGACAGTATTGCCCAGCGAGCTAGTCCCATCTGCCTGTGCTTGGCCTATAGCCCTCTATCCCTCTCCCATTATCGAGATGGCTTTTAAATGTTGCTAATGTTCCTGCCTCAGACAATATTTCCGGTGACTCATTCCAAATACACAATACCCTTTGTGTGAAGAAGCTGCTCTTGATGTCCCTTTTATCCCTCTCACCTCTGATCACCCATGACCTCTTATTTTTAATCCCCCTCCCTGGGAGTTTGAGGAGATTTGGTATGTCACGGGCAGCATTAGCAAATTCCTTCAGATTTCGACCTTGGAGAGCATTCTGACTGGTTGCATTGCTGTCTGGTACGGAGGGGCCACTGCACAGACTCGGAAAAGGCTGCAAGAGGGTTGTAAACTCAGCCTGTTCCATCATGGGCACCACCCTCCCCATCATCAAGGACATCTTCAAACGGCAGTCCATCAATAAGGCTCCCATCACTCAGGACATGGCTTCTAATGATTACCACCATCAGGGAGGAGGTACAGGAGCCTGAAGACCCACACTCAATGATTCAGGAACAGCTTTTTCCCCACTGACATCAGGTTTTTTTTTAGATTATGAGAACACTCAGTCCTCTTTTATTGTCATTTAGAAATGCATACATACATTAAGAAATGATACAATGTTTCTCCGGAGTGATATCACAGTAAACAGGACAAATCAAAGACTAACACTGACAGAACCACATAATTATAACATATAGTTACAGCAGTGCAAAACAATACCATAATTTGATGAAGAGCAGTCCATGGGCATGGTTAAATCGAGTCAATCGAGTTCCGAGTCCCCGAAAGCAGGCGGCAAAAGGGAGAAACTCCCTGCCATAAACCTCCAGGCACCGTCAACTTGCTGATGCCTTGGAAGCAGCCGACCACAGCCGACACTGAGTCCATCCGTCCGAAAACTTCGAGCTTCCAACCAGCCTCTCCGATACAGCCTCCCAAGTGCCATCCTCTGCTGAGCGCCTTCAACCTCACCCCGGCTGCTGAAACAAGCAAAGCCGAGGATTTCGGGGCCTTCTGCTCCGGAGATTCCGGTTACCACGCAGCAACAGTGGCAGCGAAGCGGGCGTTTCAGAAGTTTTCCAGATGTTCCTCCGTACTCTCACGTCCGTCTCCATCAAATCAGAATTGTGCATGGTCCCCTACTTGACAGATAACAGACATCACCACCGGAGTGGCCGCGTGCGTTGTCATCGCGCCGTCATCTTCTCCTCCTTTCTGAACGGTTGATGAACCCATGAATACTACTTCATTATTTTGCTCTTTTTTTGCACTTCTATATACTTAACGTAACATTATTTTTTATATATATTGCAGTGTACTGCTGCAAAAAAACAACACATTTCACAATGCACGCCAGTGGTAATAAACGCAATTCTGACTGAATCGGACTTGGAACCAGGTGACAGGAGAATACACTCCACCAAGCAGAATGCGTACTGTAAAGCTAGGAAATAATCCCACTCTCGCCTCACGGGCACCTGTTCTAAATCTCACCGGGTTCACTAAGGGATGTTAGATGTCTTCTCTTTGCCTGACTTGACCAGTTGCAGCCCAACAACAGTTCAGACAGTTGATACAACATCTGTAATTACAACGGGACATTGATAGGATGTAGAACTGGGCTGAGAAATGCAAATGGATTTCAAGTAGGAAAAGTGTGAAGTGATTCACTTTGGAAGGTTGAATTTGAAGGTAGAATACAGAGCTAATGGCAGGATTATTAGCAGCGTGGAGGAACAGAGAGATCTTGGGGTCCACATCCACCGATCCCTCAAAAGTACTGCACAAGTTGATAGGGTCGTTAAGAAGGTGCGTGGTGTGTTACTATTAATTAATTGGGAGATTGAGTTCAAGGGCCATGAAGTAACGTTACAGTCCTATAAAATCCTGGTCAGACCACACGGAGTATTGTGCTCAGTTCTGGTTGCTTCATTATTGGAAGGATGTGAAAGCTTTAGAGAGGGTGCAGAGGAAGTTTACCAGAATGCTGCCTGGATTAGAGAGTATGCCTTATGAGGATATATTGGGCAAGTTTGGGTTTTTCTCTTGGGAGTGAGGGTGGATGAGAAGGGTCTTGATAGAGGTGTACAAGATGATAAGAGGCATAGATTGAATGGACAGCCAAAGACATTTTCCAAGGCAGAAATGGCTAATACAAGGGGGCATAATTTTAAGGTGATTGGAGGAAAGTATGGGGGGCATTACACAGGCAGTGGTTAGTGCACAGAAAGTCCTTCCAAGGGTGGTAGTAGAGGTAAATACACTGGAGGTATTTAAGAAACTCTTAGATAGGCACATGGATGATAGAAAATTAGAGGGTGATGTGGGAAAGAAAGGTTAGATTGATACTGGAGTAGGTTAAAAGGTCAGCACAATATTGTGAGCTGAAGGATCCATACTGTGTGGTAGTGTGTTATGTTCTATATTCTATGTTCTATGCTCTATGATCATTCTCTGAGGTCAAGGGGTTGGTAATAAAGCCCAGTGCTGAACCTGGTTGCCTGCCCACAACCAAACCTGATGAATTGTGAGTCTGATTGCTTTTGCAAAGCCCCATGGAAACTTCTGGAAGCCAAGTGATCTGACAAACACAGCAGCTGTGTCCTCTCACAACTGAAGGCCCGCTCCGGTTTCTAGAGACAAAGGGGCCGTTTATATTTGAAGAGCTTATCACTGTAACCAATAGAGACAAGAAGTTTATTTGGTGCAGGGGTCACGGAGCTAAGACAGATGTTAACTGGGAGTGTGATGCCAATTATATCTTCAAAGGGAGTGATGGGGGAGATGGGTGGAACTGAATGTCTCCCACTGCTCTGTAGATTTATTGTTCAGCTGGATCTGAATACCATTGGCAGTGCCAGCTTTTGTTCTCCTTCCCAGACTGCCCATCGACAGGCAGGGCCGAAATGTTGGTGGGGCTGGAGTCGTATCTCGGCCAGATCAGTGAAGTAGAGGGGGTTGCACGTCTTCTCTCCTGAGAGACACAGAGTCACTGAGTTATACTGCACAGAAAGGGGCCCTTCGGCCTAACATGCTAACAGAAGGGGCCATGAAAGCTGCAAACAGAAAAGGGTGGGTGAACTCAGCTGGTCAGGTGTTTGGGACGCAACCATCCGAGTTGTATTGTACATGCATATGATCAGAGATTAACGGAGCTAGGGCTTTACCCTCTGGAGAGAAGGAGGATGAGAGGAGACATGATAGAGGTACACAGGATATTAAGAGGAATAGATAGAGTGGATAGACAGCGCCTCTTCCCCAGGGCACCACTACTCAATACAAGAGGATATGGCTTTAAGGTAAGGGGTGGGAAGTTCAAGGGGGATATTAGAAGAAGGTTTTTCACTCAGAGAGTGGTTGGTGCGTGGAATTCACTGCCTGAGTCAGTGGTGGAGGCAGATACACTCGTGAAATTTAAGAGAGTACTAGACAGGTATATGGAGGAATTTAAGGTGGGGGCTTATATGGGAGGCAGGGTTTGAGGGTCAGCACAACATTGTGGGCCGAAGGGCCTGTACTGTGCTGTACTATTCTATGTTTTATGCATACTTTGGTAGTAAAATCAACCTTTGATCTAAGGAGGAGAGTAAACTAGTTCAGGATGAAGGTGAAGTGTCTTGGCCCTCCACAGATGCTGCCTGACCTGCTGAGCCCCTCCAGCATTTTGTGTGTGTTGTTCTGGATTCCAGTATCTGCAGAGTCTCTTGTGTGTTTGTGCCTGTCTAAGCAAGTCCCATCTGACCCTGCTTGGTCTGTATCCCTTAAACCTTTCCTATCACTGTAATTGTCCATGTTTCCTTTAAATGTTGTTATCGCACCTGCCTCAAATATGTCCTCTGGCAGCTCATTTCACATACTGACCACCCTCTGTGTGCAGAAGTTGTCTCTCAGGTCCCTTGTGAAACCTCCTCTCACCTTAAACCTACTCTATACCCTCTGTGGGATGTATGGTAGTGTAGCAGTTAGTGCAGTTTGCAGCACCATCGAGCAGGGTTCAATTCCCGCCACTCTCTGTAAGGAGTTTGTATGTTCTCCCCATGACCGTGTGGGTTTCCTCAGGGAGCTCCGGTTTCCACCCATATTGCAAAGATGCACCCGTTACAGTTAGTAAGCTGTGGGCGTGCTATGTTGGTGACACTTGCGGGCTGCCCCCGGCACAATCCTCGGACTGTGTTGGTTATTGACGCAAAACATAACATTTCACTGCACATTTTGATGCACACGTGACAAATAAAGCTAATCATTATTTTGTTTTCCTTATTACCTCGACATTATGTGTAGCAAGAACTGTTCGGATGAATGCATTTGGGGCATACTGTGTTGGCGCAGGAAGACGTGTGGCCACATCCTTGTGTGTGTCGGTTGCTTACACAAATGACACATTTCACTGTATGCTTCAATGTTTTAATGTAGATGTGACAAATAAAGCTCACCTTAGTCTCTTTATCTCTAGTTTTTGGTTCCTGTTTACAGTGGAAAAGGATACGTAGATTCACCTCGTGTCTGTCCCTATAAACCTCTATAAGATCATCCCTCAGTTCCCTGCACTCCAAGTCTTAGCCCACCCAGCCTCTGATTGTAGCTCAGGCTCTCGAGTCCTGGCCACGTGCTCATAATTAATCTCTGTAATTTTCTATCTTAATGACATCTTTACCATAACAGAGCAATCAATCCTGTGCGCAATACCCCAAGGCAACACAACAATGCTGGAGGAACTCAGCAGGTCAGGCTGCGTCTATAGAAATGAATCAGCAGTTGACATTTCAGGCTGAACCTTCGTCAGGACTGGAAAGGAAGGAGGAAGATGCCAGAATAAAAAGGTGGGGGAAGGGGACAGAGGACAAGTTAGAAAGTGATAGGAGAAGCCTGGTATGTGGGAGAGGGGGCATGAGGTGGGAAGCTGGGAGGTGATAGGTAGAAAAGGTAAAGAGCTGGAGAAAAAGGAATCTGATGGAGGGGAGAGTGGTCCATGGGAGAAAGGGAAGGAGGAAGGGCACCAGGGGGAGGTGACAGGCAGCAGAGGAGAAGAAGAGGCCAGAGTGGGGGATAGAAGAAGAGGGAAGCTGGAGGGGAAAAAGCTACTGGAAGGAGAAATCAGTGTTCATGCCATTGGGTTGGAGGCTACCCAGACACAACATAAAGTGTTGCTCCTCCAATCTGAGAGTGGCCTCACTGTGACAGAAGAGGAGGACATGACTGACATATCAGAATGGGAATGGGGATAGGAATTAAAATAGTTGGCCACCGGGAAATGACACTTTTTGCGGATGGAGCAGAGTTCCTGGACAAAGCGGTTGCCCAATTTACATTGGGTCTCATTAGAATCAGGTTTATTATCACCGGCATGTGTCATGAAATTTGTTAGCTTAGCAGCGGCAGTTCAATGCAATACATAATATAGAAGAAAAAATAATAAATAAGTAAATCTATTACAATATATGTATATTGAATAGATTAAAAATCGTGCAAAAACAGGAATAATATATATTTAAAAAGTGAGGTAGTGTTCACGGGTTCAATGTCCATTTAGGAATCGATGGCAGAGGGGAAGAAGCTGTTCCTGAATCACTTACTGTGGCTTCAGGCTTCTGTACCTCCTACCTGATGGTAACAGTGAGAAAAGGGCATGCCCTGGGTGCTGGATGTCCTTTAGAATGGACGTTGCCTTTCTGAGACACTGTTCCTTGAAGATGTCCTGGGTACTTTGTAGGCTAGGACCCAAGATGAAGCCAACTAAATTTACAACCCTATGTAGCTTCTTAGGTCCTGTGCAGTAGCCCCTCCATACCAGACAATGTTGCTGCCTGTCAGAATGCTCTCCATGGTACATCTAGAGAAGTTTTTGAGTATATTTGTTGACATACCAAATCTCTTCAAACTCCTAATGAAATATATCAACGTGGAATCTCAACAAGATCCCAAACAAGTGCAACATAAAATCCCAACTCCCAATTCAGTAACACTAGAGATTCTGCAGGTGCTGGAAATCCAGAGCAACACACACAATGCTGGAGGAATTCAGAGGTCAGACAGCTTCTATGGACAGGAATAAACAGTCGATGTTTCAGGCCAAAACTCTTCATCAGGTCCTGTAATATTTATAAATGACAGATTTGTGGAGTTGTGGATAGTGTAGAAAGTTGTCGGAGGTTACAATAGGACATTGACAGGATGCAGAGCTAGGCTAAGTGGCAGATGGAGTTCAACCCAAATAAGTGTGAAGTGATTCACTTTGTAACGTCAAATTTTAAGGCAAAATGTAGGGTTAATGGTAGGGTTCTTAGCGGTATGAAGGAACAAAGGGATCTTGGGGTCTATGTCCATAGATTCTTCAAAATTGTTATGCAAATACCTACAGAAAATATGACAATGATTGAAAGAGTGCAAAGAAAAATTACAAGGATGTTGTTGGGACTTGAGGACCTGAGTTATACGGAAAGATTGAATAGGTAATGACTTTATTCCCGGGAGTGTAGAAAAATGAGGGCAGATTTGATAGAGGTATACAAGATGATGAGGGGTATTGACAGGGTAAATGCAAGCAGGCTTTTTTTCCACTGAGGTTGAGTGAGACTAGAACTAGAGGTCATGGAAGGTGAACTTTTCTAGGGGACCATGAAGGTGGTCTTCACTCAGAGGGTAGTGCGAGTGAGGAACAAGCTTCCAGTGGAAGTGTGGATACAGGCTCAATTTCAAGATTTAAGACCAACTTGGAGAGATACTTGGATGGGAGAGGTATGAAGGGCTATGGTCCAGGTTCAGGTTGGTGGGATGAGGCAGAATAATATTTTGGCATGGACTAGATGGGCCAAAGGGCCTGTTTCTGTGTTGTAGTGTTCTATGACTATACGTTGGTATGGTTGCTAAGAAGGCATACGCTGTGTTAGCCTTCATTAGTTGGGGATTGAGTTCAAGAACCATGAGGTAATGTTGTAGCTCTATAAAACCCTGTTTAGACTATACTTGGAGAATTGCGTTCCGTTCTGGTCCCCTCATTATAGGAAGGGTGTGGAAGCTTTAGAGAGGATGCAGAGGAGATTCACCAGGATGCTGCCTGGATTGGCGAGCATATCTTATGAGGATAGGCTGAGTGAGCTAGGGCTTTTCTCGTTGGAGTGAAGGAGGATGAGAAGCAACTGGATTGAGGTGTACAAGATAATAAGAGGCACAGATCGAGTGGACAGCCAGAGACTTTTCCCAGGGTGAAGATGGCTAACATAAGATGACATAACTTTAAGGTGCCTGAAGGAAAGTCTAGGGGGGATGTCAGAAGTAGGTTTTTTTACAGAGTGGTGGAATGTGCTGCCTGGGGTGATGGTAGAGGGACATTTAAGATAGGAATATGGATAATAGAGAAACAGAGCACTATGTGGAAGGGGAGGGTCAGATTGAGCTCAGAGTAGGTTAAAACCTTGGCACAACATCGTGGGCCGAAGAGCCTGTATTGTGCTATAATGCCCTTTGTTCTATATTTAAACCACTAGCTGAGAAACCAGACCGCAGTGGTTGTCATGGTGACTCCTGCCCCTGGGATTTCCATTCTTCCTGGATTGTCTCCGCTCGTTCCAAAGACGCTCTTGTGGTGATTCCGAGCTGCCCTCAGCCACCGGATCCCAGGAACAAAGAACATCTCTTGTGTCTCTGGCTGGGACAGTCAGCCTTTGTCGTTGCCTGCGGCTGAGCCGGTCTCCTATGGGAGCTCCCCTTACCGCTATCCAGTATCTCAATGCGTCCATCTGTGGACAGCTCCGTAAACAGGGATCAAGGAAAGGAAAAGAGGAAAACAAGCAAACTGTGCAGAGTCAGTCACGGAGAGACAGAGAGCAAAAGGTCACAAAACCAAAGGGTGGTTCATGGGGAACCTAATTACTAAAATGGATAATCCGGTTTATTACTGTCACATGTGTGGACCCTACAAATTTGAGGGATTTTTAAGACGGACCCCAAGATCCATCTGTTCCATCACACTATTAAGAATCCTGCCATTATCCCTGTATTCTGCCTTCAAGTTCAACCCTCCAAAGGCCATACCCTCTTCTAGCTGCTACCATTGGGAAGGAGGTGCAGGAGCCTGAGGTCCCACACCACCCTTCAACCATCAGACTCCTGAGCCATTGAGGATATCTTCACTCACCTCAACACTGAACTGATCCCACAATTCATTCTCAAGGACTCTACCACTCAGTATCTTTTATCATTGTTAATATCTTTACACAGTTCTTCTGTTGCAGGTTGGTTTTTGTTTATCTCAGTCCTTGTTAGGGAGATTTTCATAAATTCTGTATTCCTGGAAATGCCCGCAAGAAAATGAATCTCAAGGCTGTAGATGGTGACCTGGATATACTTGGACAATATCTTTACTTCAACCTTGACATGTCCTAAATTAGAACAAAAAACTCTTTTTCACACAGGGTAAAACAGTAACAGAGTGCAGAATAAAGTTTAACAGTTACAGGGGCAGTGCAGTGCAGGCAGACAACAGGTGCATGGTCATAATGAGGTCTATCTTACTAAGGAGCTATTTTATAATCTTACAACAGTGGGGTAGAAGCTGTCCTACAGCCAGGAGGTAAGTGCTTTCAGGCTTATGTATCTTCTTCCTGATGGGAGAGGGGAGGAGAGAGAATGTCTGGGGTGGAGGGATGTTTCAGCTGGCTGATTTACTGAGGCAGCAAGGTTTCGATGAGAGAACTACACCCATATCGCTGCTTGAGAGGTTTAAGCAAGTCCACAGAACTTCCTCAATGCATTGCATCCTTATGCTCCATCTAGAGACCCTTGGCCACGGCCCCCAATGTTCCCTCACTCCAGATTCACACCACTATGTCCCTCACACCACAGCCCCTTTGGAAATCCTGATGAAGGTTCTCAGCCCAAAATATTGACCATTTGTCTGTAGATACTGCCTGACCTGCTGAGCTCCTCTGCCACTTTATGCAGGTTGCCCTGGATTTCCAGCATCTGCAGAATCTCTTGTGCTTGGAATTTATTTCTTAATAAAAACACAGAGAGAGGAACAAACATGAGAGATTCTGCAGATGCTGGAAATCCAGAGCAATAAGGTTTAGATTTACAAGGATGTTACCTGGATTGGGGAACATGCCTTATGAGAATAGGCTGAGTGAACTCGGTCTTTTCTCCTTGGAGCGACGGAGGATGAGAGGTGACCTGATAGAGGTGTGTAAGATGATGAGACACATTGATCAGAGGCTTTTACCCAGGGCTGAAATGACTACACAAGAGGGCACAGTTTTAAGGTGCTTGGAAGGAGGTACAGAGGAGATGTCATGGGTAAGTTTTTTATGCAGAGAGTGGTGGTGAGTGCGTGGAATGGGCTGCCAGCGACAGTGGTGGAGGCGGAAACGATAGGGTCTTTTAAGAGACTCCTGGATAGGTACATAGAGCTTAGAAAAAAAGAGGGCTATGGGTAACCCTAGGCAATTTCTAAGGTAAAGACATGTTCGACACAGCATTGTGGCCCAAAGGGCCTGTATTGTGCTGTAGGCTTTCTATGTAACACATGCAAAACTCTGGAAGAGCTCAGCAGGTCAGGCAGCACCTATAGAGGGGATTAAGCAGCCGATGTATTCAGCCGAGTGCCCTCATCAGGACTGAAAGAGGAACAAAACGAGGCAACATTGGAAACACTGAGATCAGACAGCATCTGTGGAGTGAGATTCAGGTCCAAGACTTCCCGTCAGGAAAGATCGGAAGGTCAGGGAGAGGAGGGGGTTGGGGGTGGTGGATGGTGGAGTGGAACACTGGAGGAAACGGAGGCAAAGAGTCACAGGGGAAGGGTTAAGGAGAGAAGAAGTGAGAAGCTGAGAGACAGACAGAGGAAGGAAGTGGGACCCAGTTTTGGTGGGAAAATGATGATCAGAGAAAGAGAGATAGGAATCTGTATCAGCAGTAAGTGAATGTTGTGGAGTGGAGATGGTTGAGCTATCCCGATCAAGAGCCTCAACAGGAAACGTCTAAAGTCTTAAGCAACACACATCAACGTTGCTGGTGAACGCAGCAGGCCAGGCAGCATCTCTAGGAAGAGGTGCAGTCGACGTTTCAGGCCGAGACCCTTCGTCAGGACTAACTGAAGGAAGAGTTAGTGAGAGATTTGAAAGTGGGTTAGGTCCTGTACACCATCCCATGTGACTGTACACCATCCCACGTGAGTGTACACCATCCCCTTTGACTGTACACCATCCCCTCTCCTGTACACCATCCCATGTGACTGTACACCATCCCGTGTGAGTGTACACCATCCCCTTTGACTGTACACCATCCCCTCTCCTGTACACCATCCCATGTGACTGTACACCATCCCCTTTGACTGTACACCATCCCCTCTCCTGTACACCATCCCACGTGACTGTACACCATCCCCTCTCCTGTACACCATCCCATGTGACTGTACACCATCCCACGTGAGTGTACACCATCCCCTTTGACTGTACACCATCCCCTCTCCTGTACACCACCCCATGTGACTGTACACCATCCCCTCTCCTGTACCCCATCCCATGTGACTGTACACCATCCCCTCTCCTGTACACCATCCCATGTGACTGTATACCATCCCGCGTGAGTGTACACCATCCCGTGTCCTGTACACCATCCCATGTGACTGTACACCAACCCATGTGAGTGTACACCATCCCCTTTGACTGTACACCATCCCCTCTCCTGTACACCATCCCATGTGACTGTACACCATCCCCTCTCCTGTACAGCATCCCATGTGACTGTACACCATCCCACGTGAGTGTACAACATCCCCTTTGACTGTACACCATCCCCTCTCCTGTACACCATCCCATGTGACTGTACACCATCCCCTCTCCTGTACCCCATCCCATGTGACTGTACACCATCCCCTCTCCTGTACACCATCCCATGTGACTGTACACCATCCCACGTGAGTGTACACCATCCCCTTTGACTGTACACCATCCCCTCTCCTGTACACCATCCCATGTGACTGTACACCATCCCCTCTCCTGTACACCATCCCATGTGACTGTACACCATCCCACGTGAGTGTACACCATCCCCTTTGACTGTACACCATCCCATGTGGCTGTACACCATCCCCTCTCCTGTACACCGTCCCATGTGACTGTACACTATCCCGCGTGAGTGTACACCATCCCGTGTCCTGTACACCATCCCCTCTCCTGTACACCATCCCAAGTGAGTGTACACCATCCCGTGTCCTGTACACCATCCCATGTGACTGTACACCATCCCCTCTCCTGTACACCATCCCATGTGACTGTACACCATCCCACGTGAGTGTACACCATCCCCTTTGACTGTACACCATCCCCTCTCCTGTACACCATCCATTGTGACTGTACACCATCCCCTCTCCTGTACACCATCCCATGTGACTGTACACCATCCCACGTGAGTGTACACCATCCCCTTTGACTGTACACCATCCCCTCTCCTGTATACCATCCCATGTGACTGTACACCATCCACTCTCCTGTACACCATCCCATGTGACTGTACACCATCCCGCGTGAGTGTACACCATCCCGTGTCCTGTACACCATCCCCTCTCCTGTACACCATCCCATGTGAGTGTACACCATCCCGTGTCCTGTACACCATCCCATGTGACTGTACACCATCCCCTCTCCTGTACACCATCCCATGTGACTGTACACCAACCCACGTGAGTGTACACCATCCCCTTTGACTGTACACCATCCACTCTCCTGTACACCATCCCATGTGACTGTACACCATCCCCTCTCCTGTACACCATCCCATGTGAGTGTACACCATCCGTGTCCTGTACACCATCCCATGTGACTGTACACCATCCCCTCTCCTGTACACCATCCCATGTGACTGTACACCATCCCACGTGAGTGTACACCATCCCCTTTGACTGTACACCATCCCCTCTCCTGTACACCATCCCATGTGACTGTACACCATCCCCTCTCCTGTACACCATCCCATGTGACTGTACACCATCCCCTCTCCTGTACACCATCCCGTGTCCTGTACACCATCCCCTCTCCTGTACACCATCCCATGTGAGTGTACACCATCCCGTGTCCTGTACACCATCCCATGTGACTGTACACCATCCCGTGTGACTGCACACCATCTCCTGGGTCCTGTACACCATCCCCTGTGACTGTACACCATCCCATGTGTCCTGTACACCATCCCATGTGACTGTACACCATCCCCTTTGACTGTACACTATTCTATGTGACTGTACACCATCCCACGTGACTGTACGCCATCCCCTGTGTCCTGTACACAATCCCATGTGACTGTACACCATCCACTGTGTCCTGTACACCATCCAATGTGACTGTACACCATCCCCTTTGAATGTACACCATACCCTCTCCTGTACACCATCCCACGTGAGTGTACACCATCCCCTTTGACTGTACACCATCCCCTCTCCTGTACACCATCCCATGTGACTGTACACCATCCCGTGTGAGTGTACACCATCCCCTTTGACTGTACACCATCCCCTCTCCTGTACACCATCCCATGTGACTGTACACCATCCCCTTTGACTGTACACCATCCCCTCTCCTGTACACCATCCCATGTGACTGTACACCATCCCATGTGACTGTACACCATCCCACGTGAGTGTACACCATCCCCTTTGACTGTACACCATCCCCTCTCCTGTACACCATCCCATGTGACTGTACACCATCCTCTCTCCTGTACACCACCTCATGTGACTGTACACCATCCCCTCTCCTGTACCCCATCCCATGTGACTGTACACCATCCCCTCTCCTGTACACCATCCCATGTGACTGTACACCATCCCCTCTCCTGTACACCATCCCATGTGACTGTACACCAACCCACGTGAGTGTACACCATCCCCTTTGACTGTACACCATCCCCTCTCCTGTACACCATCCCATGTGACTGTACACCATCCCCTCTCCTGTACCCCATCCCATGTGACTGTACACCATCCCACGTGAGTGTACACCATCCCCTTTGACTGTACACCATCCCCTCTCCTGTACACCATCCCATGTGACTGTACACCATCCCCTCTCCTGTACCCCATCCCATGTGACTGTACACCATCCCCTCTCCTGTACACCATCCCATGTGACTGTACACCATCCCACGTGAGTGTACACCATCCCCTTTGACTGTACACCATCCCCTCTCCTGTACACCATCCCATGTGACTGTACACCATCCCCTCTCCTGTACACCATCCCATGTGACTGTACACCATCCCACGTGAGTGTACACCATCCCCTTTGACTGTACACCATCCCATGTGGCTGTACACCATCCCCTCTCCTGTACACCGTCCCATGTGACTGTACACTATCCCGCGTGAGTGTACACCATCCCGTGTCCTGTACACCATCCCCTCTCCTGTACACCATCCCAAGTGAGTGTACACCATCCCGTGTCCTGTACACCATCCCATGTGACTGTACACCATCCCCTCTCCTGTACACCATCCCATGTGACTGTACACCATCCCACGTGAGTGTACACCATCCCCTTTGACTGTACACCATCCCCTCTCCTGTACACAATCCATTGTGACTGTACACCATCCCCTCTCCTGTACACCATCCCATGTGACTGTACACCATCCCACGTGAGTGTACACCATCCCCTTTGACTGTACACCATCCCCTCTCCTGTATACCATCCCATGTGACTGTACACCATCCACTCTCCTGTACACCATCCCATGTGACTGTACACCATCCCGCGTGAGTGTACACCATCCCATGTCCTGTACACCATCCCCTCTCCTGTACACCATCCCATGTGAGTGTACACCATCCCGTGTCCTGTACACCATCCCATGTGACTGTACACCATCCCCTCTCCTGTACACCATCCCATGTGACTGTACACCAACCCACGTGAGTGTACACCATCCCCTTTGACTGTACACCATCCCCTCTCCTGTACACCATCCCATGTGACTGTACACCATCCCCTCTCCTGTACACCATCCCATGTGACTGTACACCATCCACTCTCCTGTACACCATCCCATGTGACTGTACACCATCCCGCGTGAGTGTACACCATCCCGTGTCCTGTACACCATCCCCTCTCCTGTACACCATCCCATGTGAGTGTACACCATCCCGTGTCCTGTACACCATCCCATGTGACTGTACACCATCCCCTCTCCTGTACACCATCCCATGTGACTGTACACCAACCCACGTGAGTGTACACCATCCCCTTTGACTGTACACCATCCCCTCTCCTGTACACCATCCCATGTGACTGTACACCATCCCCCTCCTGTACACCATCCCATGTGACTGTACACCATCCCCTCTCCTGTACACCAACCCATGTGACTGTACACCATCCCCTCTCCTGTACACCATCCCATGTGACTGTACACCATCCCACGTGAGTGTACACCATCCCCTTTGACTGTACACCATCCCCTCTCCTGTACACCATCCCATGTGACTGTACACCATCCCCTCTCCTGTACACCATCCCATGTGACTGTACACAATCCCCTCTACTGTACACCATCCCGTGTCCTGTACACCATCCCCTCTCCTGTACACCATCCCATGTGAGTGTACACCATCCCGTGTCCTGTACACCATCCCATGTGACTGTACACCATCCCGTGTGACTGCACACCATCTCCTGGGTCCTGTACACCATCCCCTGTGACTGTACACCATCCCATGTGTCCTGTACACCATCCCATGTGACTGTACACCATCCCCTTTGACTGTACACTATCCTATGTGACTGTACACCATCCCACGTGACTGTACGCCATCCCCTGTGTCCTGTACACAATCCCATGTGACTGTACACCATCCACTGTGTCCTGTACACCATCCAATGTGACTGTACACCATCCCCTTTGAATGTACACCATACCCTCTCCTGTACACCATCCCACGTGAGTGTACACCATCCCCTTTGACTGTACACCATCCCCTCTCCTGTACACCATCCCATGTGACTGTACACCATACCCTCTCCTGTACACCATCCCATGTGACTGTACACCATGCCACGTGAGTGTACACCATCCCCTTTGACTGTACACCATCCCCTCTCCTGTACACCATCCCATGTGACTGTACACCATCCCCTCTCCTGTACACCATCCCATGTGACTGTACACCATCCCGCGTGAGTGTACACCATCCCCTTTGACTGTACACCATCCCATGTGACTGTACACCATCCCACATGAGTGTACACCATCCCGTGTCCTGTACACCATCCCCTCTCCTGTACACCATCCCATGTGACTGTACACCATCCCCTTTGACTGTACACCATCCCCTCTCCTGTACACCATCCCATGTGACTGTACACCATTCCCCGTGTCCTGTACACCATCCCATGCGACTGTACACCATCCCCTGTGTCCAATACACCATCCCATGTGACTGTACACCATCCCGTGTCCTGTACACCATCCCATGTGACTGTACACCATCCCACGTGTCCTGTACACCATTCCATGTGACTGTACACCATCTCCTGTGACTATACACCATCCCATGTCCTGTACACCATCCCATGTGACGGTACACCATCTCCTGTGACTATACACCATCCCATGTCCTGTACACCATCCCATGTGACTGTACACCATGCCGCGTGTCCTGTACACCATCCCATGTGACTGTACACCGTCCCCTGTGATTATACACCATCCCATGTCCTGTACACCATACCATGTGACTGTACACCATCCCCGTGTCCTGTACACCATCCCATGCAACTGTACACCATCCCATGTGTCCTGTACACCATCCCATGTCCAGTACACCATCATATGTGACTGTACACCATCCTATGTGACTGTACACCATCCCACGTGACTGTCCAGCATTTCCTGTGACTGTACACCATCCCATGTGACCGTACACCATCCCACGTGTCCTGTATACCATTCCATGTGACTGTACACCATCTCCTGTGACTATACACCATCCCATGTCCTGTACACCATCCCATGTGACGGTACACCATCTCCTGTGACTATACACCATCCCATGTCCTGTACACCATCCCATGTGTCTGTACACCATCCCATGTGACTATACGCCATCCCATTTGACTGTACACCATCCTCTGTGTCCTGTACACCATCCCATGTGACTGTACACCATCCCATGTGCTGTACACCATCCACTGTCCTGTACACCATCTCCTGTGACTATACACCATCCCATGTCCTGTACACCATCCCATGTGACGGTACACCATCTCCTGTGACTATACACCATCCCATGTCCTGTACACCATCCCATGTGTCTGTACACCGTCCCATGTGACTATACGCCATCCCATTTGACTGTACACCATCCTCTGTGTCCTGTACACCATCCCATGTGACTGTACACCATCCCATGTGCTGTACACCATTGCTTGTGACTGTACACCATCCACTGTCCTGTACACCATCCCATGTGACTGTACACCATCCCCTGTCCTGTACACCATCCCATGTGACTGTACACCATCCCCTGTGACTATACACCATCCCATATCCTGTACACCATCCCATGTGTCCTATACACCATCCCATGTGACTGTACATGATCCCATGTGTCCTGTACAGCATCCCCTGTGACTATACACCATCCCGTGTCTTGTACACCATCCTATGTCACTGTACACCATCCCATGTGACTATACACCATCCCCTGTGACTATACACCATCCCGTGTCCTGTACACCATCCCATGTGACTGTACACCATCCCATGTGACTGTACACCATCCCACATGAGTGTACACCATCCCGTGTCCTGTACACCATCCCCTCTCCTGTACACCATCCCATGTGACTGTACACCATCCCCTTTGACTGTACACCATCCCCTCTCCTGTACACCATCCCATGTGACTGTACACCATCCCCTCTCCTGTACACCATCCCATGTGACTGTACACTATCCCACGTGTCCTGTACACCAACCCATGTGTCCTGTACACCAACCCATGTGACTGTACACCATCCCCTGTTCCTGTACACCATCCCATGTCCTGTACACCATCCCATGTGACTGTACACCATTCCCCGTGTCCTGTACACCATCCCATGCGACTGTACACCATCCCCTGTGTCCAATACACCATCCCATGTGACTGTACACCATCCCGTGTCCTGTACACCATCCCATGTGACTGAACACCATCCCACGTGTCCTGTACACCATCCCATGTGACTGTACACCATCCCCTGTGATTATACACCATCCCATGTCCTGTACACCATACCATGTGACTGTACACTATCCCCCGTGTCCTGTGCACCATCCCATGTCCAGTACACTATCATATGTGACTGTACACCATCCCATGTGACTGTACACCATCCCACGTGACTGTCCACCATTTCCTGTGACTGTACACCATCCCATGTGACTGTACACCATCCCACGTGTCCTGTATACCATTCCATGTGACTGTACACCATCTCCTGTGACTATACACCATTCCATGTCCTGTACACCATCCCATGTGACGGTACACCATCTCCTGTGACTATACACCATCCCATGTCCTGTACACCATCCCATGTGTCTGTACACCGTCCCATGTGACTGTACACCATCCCCTGTGACTATACATCCCATATCCTGTACACCATCCCATGTGTCCTGTACACTATCCCGTGTTCTGTACACCATCCCATGTGACTGTACACCATCCCATGTGTCCTGTACACCATCCCATGTGACTGTACATGATCCCATGTGTCCTGTACACTATCCCATGTGACTGTACACCATCCCGCGTGTCCTGTACACCATCCCATGTGACTGTACACCATCCCCTGTGATTATACACCATCCCATGTCCTGTACACCATACCATGTGACTGTACACCATCCCCGTGTCCTGTACACCATCCCATGCAACTGTACACCATCCCATGTGTCCTGTACACCATCCCATGTCCAGTACACCATCATATGTGACTGTACACCATCCTATGTGACTGTACACCATCCCACGTGACTGTCCAGCATTTCCTGTGACTGTACACCATCCCATGTGACTGTACACCATCCCACGTGTCCTGTATACCATTCCATGTGACTGTACACCATCTCCTGTGACTATACACCATCCCATGTCCTGTACACCATCCCATGTGTCTGTACACCGTCCCATGTGACTATACGCCATCCCATGTAACTGTACACCATCCTCTGTGTCCTGTACACCATCCCATGTGACTGTACACCATCCCATGTGCTGTACACCATTGCTTGTGACTGTACACCATCCACTGTCCTGTACACCATCCCATGTGACTGTACACCATCCCCTGTCCTGTACACCATCCCATGTGACTGTACACCATCCCCTGTGACTATACACCATCCCATATCCTGTACACCATCCCATGTGTCCTATACACCATCCCATGTGACTGTACATGATCCCATGTGTCCTGTACAGCATCCCCTGTGACTATACACCATCCCGTGTCTTGTACACCATCCTATGTGACTGTACACCATCCCATGCGACTGTACAACATCCCATGTGACTGTACACCATCCCCTGTGACTATACACCATCCCGTGTCCTGTACACCATCCCATGTGACTGTATACCATCCCGAATCCTGTACACCATCCTATGTGACTGTACACCATCCCATGTGTCTGTACACCATCCCCTGTGTCCTGTACACCATCCTGTGTGACTGTACACCATCCCCTGTGTCCTGTACACCATCCCGTGTGACTGTACACCATCCCCTGTGTCCTGTACACCATTCCATGTGTCCCGTACACCATCCCACGTGCAGATGGTGTACAGATGGAGGGGATGGTGTGCAGTCGCAGGAGACGGTGTACAGGACACAGGGGATGGGGTCCTTAGTGTCCTGTATACTGTCTCCTGTGTCGGCACATCATCCCCTCCATCTGAACACCACCCCATGTCTATACACTGTCCCCTGCGCTCTGTGCACTGTGTCCTGTACTCTGTTCCTCTGTCCGGGGTGCCCAGTGCAGGGACTGCGATAACCGACCCGCTCTGGTAAAATTCGAGGCTGGTATAGACTTTTGGAAGTCTGACTGGCCTCGTGATGCCCAGTGACAGCTGGAAGGAGTCGAACGTTCTGGCCCCATTCCTGTGCAGTGGAGCGGAGGGGATGTTGTTCCATGTTATGGTGCTCAGGAGGAAATTTTGGAATGAGCTCTGCAACATGTACGAGCCCTACCTTGCCAAGAGCTGGGTGCGTGGACAGAGACCGAAATATAAACAACTGTTCCTCACTTTGCAGATAACTTTCCCACGGCTGTGCATCGTCAGGGAGGGTGGGGCCCCTGAGGTTTCTTCGCTGTACTTTTCCCAGCTAGAGGGTGACTTGCTGAGAGTTCAGCAGCCTGCCCAAGTCACAGGCCCTCAGCCATCACCCTGCCTCCCCTGAGACTCGGGACAGGAACCCGCCAAACCACAGCATTGTCCAGCAGGGTTCCTGCAAGCTTCCTACACCCCACTCAGCTCCTACCAACCCATCACCAAACCAGGAGAGAGAAAAGAGCTCTCCACTCTGACGCACTCTCTCACTCACATCAGATTTAATCTATTGCAACACTCAAAGCTGAACTCACCCAGAGTCAGACGCAGAGTGAAGCTCTATCTGCACCGTCCCGTCACCCACTCCCTGGTCAGGCACAGGGAGAATCCCCCTCTACACCATCCCATCACAGAATACCAGGGTCAGATACACGGAGAATCTCCCTCTACACCATCCCATCACACTCCCAGGGTCAAACACAGAATGAAGCTCCCTCTACACTGTCTCATCACACCTCCGGGGCCAGACATAGAGTGCAACTTCCTCTACACTGTCCCATCACACACTCCTGGGATCAGAAACAGAGAGAAACTCCCTCTGCACCATCCCATCACACACTCCCGGGTCAGATGTAGGGAGAATCTCCCTCTATACTCTCCCATCATACAATACCAGGGTCAGACACAGAGTGAAGTACCCTCTACAACATCCCATCACAGAATACCAGGGTCAGACACAGGGAGAATCTCCCTCTACACCATCCCATCACACAATACCAGTGTCAGATACAGGGATAATCTCTCTCTACACTGTCCCATCACATACTCCCGGGGTCAGACACAGGGAGAATCTCTCTCTACACTGTCCCATCACACAATACCAGGGTCAGATACAGGGATAATCACTCTCTACACTGTCCCATCACACACTCCCAGGGTCAGACACAGAGTGAAGCTCCCTCTACACTGTCCCATCACACACTCCTGGGGTCAGACACAGAGTGAAGCTCCCTCTACACTGTCCGATCACACACTCCCAGGGTCAGACACAGAGTGAAGCTCCCTCTACACTGTCTCATCAAACACTCCTGGGGTCAGACACAGAGTGAAGCTCCCTCTACACTGTCCCATCACACAATACCAGGGTCAGACACAGAGTGAATCTCCCTCTACACTGTCTCATCAAACACTCCTGGGGTCAGACACAGAGTGAAGCTCCCTCTACACTGTCCCATCACACAATACCAGGGTCAGACACAGAGTGAATCTCCCTCTACACTGTCCCATCACACACTGCCAGGATCAGATACAGGGAGAATCTCCCTCTACACTGTCCCATCCCACAGAATACCAGGGTCAGACACAGGGAGAATCGCCCTCTACACTGTCCCATCACACACTCCCAGGGTCAGACACAGAGTGAATCTCCCTCTGCACTTTCTCATCACACACTCCCAGGGTCAGACACAGAGTGAAGCTCCCTCTACACAGTCCCATCACCACTCCCAGGATCAGACACAGACTGAAGCTCCCTCTACACTGTCCCATCACACACTCCTGGGGTCAGATACAGAGTGAAGCTCCCTCTACACTGTCCCATCCCACAATACCAGGGTCAGACACAGAGTGAATCTCCCTCTACACTGTCCCATCACAGAATACCAGGGTCAGACACAGGGAGAATATTCCTCTACACCGTCCCATCACACACTCCCAGGATCAGACACAGACTGAAGCTCCCTCTACACTGTCCCATCACATACTCCTGGGGTCAGATACAGAGTGAAGCTCCCTCTACACTGTCCCATCACACACTCCCAGGGTCAGACACAGAGTGAATCTCCCTCTACACTGTCCCATCACACAATACCAGGGTCAGACACAGAGTGAATCTCCCTCTACACTGTCCCATCACACACTCCCAGGGTCAGACACAGGGAGAATCTCCCTCTACACTGTCCCATCACAGAATACCAGGGTCAGACACAGAGTGAAGCTCCCTCTACACTGTCCCATCACACACTCCCAGGATCAGACACAGACTGAAGCTCCCTCTACACTGTCCCATCACATACTCCTGGGGTCAGATACAGAGTGAAGCTCCCTCTACACTGTCCCATCACACACTCCCAGGGTCAGACACAGAGTGAATCTCCCTCTACACTGTCCCATCACACAATACCAGGGTCAGACACAGAGTGAATCTCCCTCTACACTGTCCCATCACACACTCCCAGGGTCAGACACAGGGAGAATCTCCCTCTACACTGTCCCATCACAGAATACCAGGGTCAGACACAGAGTGAAGCTCCCTCTACACTGTCCCATCACACACTCCCAGGGTCAGACACAGAGTGAATCTCCCTCTACACTGTCCCATCACACACTCCCAGGGTCAGACACAGGGAGAATCTCCCTCTACACTGTCCCATCACAGAATACCAGGGTCAGACACAGAGTGAAGCTCCCTCTACACTGTCCCATCACACACGCTCCCAGGGTCAGACACAGGGAGAATCTCCCTCTACACTGTCCCATCACAGAATACCAGGGTCAGACACAGGGAGAATCTCCCTCTGCACCGTCCCATCACAGAATACCAGGGTCAGACACAGGGAGAATATCCCTCTACACCGTCCCATCACACACTCCCAGGATCAGACACAGGGAGAATCTCCCTCTACACTGTCCCATCCCACAGAATACCAGGGTCAGACACAGGGAGAATCGCCCTCTACACTGTCCCATCACACACTCCCAGGGTGAGACACAGAGTGAATCTCCCTCTACACTGTCTCATTACACACTCCCAGGGTCAGACACAGAGTGAAGCTCCCTCTACACTGTCCCATCACCACTCCCAGGATCAGACACAGACTGAAGCTCCCTCTACACTGTCCCATCACACACTCCTGGGGTCAGATACAGAGTGAAGCTCCCTCTACACTGTCCCATCCCACAATACCAGGGTCAGACACAGAGTGAATCTCCCTCTACACTGTCCCATCACACACTCCCAGGGTCAGACACAGGGAGAATCTCCCTCTACACTGTCCCATCACAGAATACCAGGGTCAGACACAGAGTGAAGCTCCCTCTACACTGTCCCATCACACACGCTCCCAGGGTCAGACACAGGGAGAATCTCCCTCTACACTGTCCCATCACAGAATACCAGGGTCAGACACAGGGAGAATCTCCCTCTGCACCGTCCCATCACAGAATACCAGGGTCAGACACAGGGAGAATATCCCTCTACACCGTCCCATCACACACTCCCAGGATCAGACACAGGGAGAATCTCCCTCTGCACTGTCCCATCACACACTCCCAGGGTGAGACACAGAGTGAATTTCCCTCTACACTGTCTCATTACACACTCCCAGGGTCAGACACAGAGTGAAGCTCCCTCTACACTGTCCCATCACCACTCCCAGGATCAGACACAGACTGAAGCTCCCTCTACACTGTCCCATCACACACTCCTGGGGTCAGATACAGAGTGAAGCTCCCTATACACTGTCCCATCCCACAATACCAGGGTCAGACACAGAGTGAATCTCCCTCTACACTGTCCCATCACACACTCCCAGGGTCAGACACAGGGAGAATCTCCCTCTACACTGTCCCATCACAGAATACCAGGGTCAGACACAGGGAGAATATCCCTCTATACCGTCCCATCACACACTCCCAGGGTCAGACACAGGGAGAATATCCCTCTGCACCGTCCCATCACACACTCCCAGGGTCAGACACAGAGTGAATCTCCCTCTACACTGTCTCATTACACACTCCCAGGGTCAGACACAGAGTGAAGCTCCCTCTACACTGTCCCATCACCACTCCCAGGATCAGACACAGACTGAAGCTCCCTCTACACTGTCCCATCACACACTCCTGGGGTCAGATACAGAGTGAAGCTCCCTCTACACTGTCCCATCCCACAATACCAGGGTCAGACACAGAGTGAATCTCCCTCTACACTGTCCCATCACACACTCCCAGGGTCAGACACAGGGAGAATCTCCCTCTACACTGTCCCATCACAGAATACCAGGGTCAGACACAGGGAGAATATCCCTCTATACCGTCCCATCACACACTCCCAGGGTCAGACACAGGGAGAATATCCCTCTGCACCGTCCCATCACACACTCCCAGGGTCAGACACAGAGTGAAGCTCCCTCTACACTGTCCCATCACAGAATACCAGGGTCAGCCACAGGAAGAATCTCCCTCTACACTGTCCCATCACAGAATACCAGGGTCAGACACAGGGAGAATATCCCTCTGCACCGTCCCATCACACACTCCCAGGGTCAGACACAGAGTGAATCTCCCTCTACACTGTCCTATCACACAATACCAGGGTCAGACACAGAGTGAATCTCCCTCTGCACTGTCCCATCACACACTCCCAGGGTCAGACACAGGGAGAATCTCCCTCTACACTGTCCCATCACACAATACCAGGGTCAGACACAGAGTGAATCTCCCTCTACACTGTCCCATCACAGAATACCAGGGTCAGACACAGGGAGAATATTCCTCTACACCGTCCCATCACACACTCCCAGGATCAGACACAGACTGAAGCTCCCTCTACACTGTCCCATCACATACTCCTGGGGTCAGATACAGAGTGAAGCTCCCTCTACACTGTCCCATCACACACTCCCAGGGTCAGACACAGGGAGAATCTCCCTCTACACTGTCCCATCACACAATACCAGGGTCAGACACAGAGTGAATCTCCCTCTACACTGTCCCATCACAGAATACCAGGGTCAGACACAGGGAGAATCTCCCTCTACACCGTCCCATCACACACTCCCAGGGTCAGACACAGAGTGAAGCTCCCTCTACACAGTCCCATCACCACTCCCAGGATCAGACACAGACTGAAGCTCCCTCTACACTGTCCCATCACACACTCCTGGGGTCAGATACAGAGTGAAGCTCCCTCTACACTGTCCCATCCCACAATACCAGGGTCAGACACAGAGTGAATCTCCCTCTACACTGTCCCATCACACACTCCCAGGGTCAGACACAGGGAGAATCTCCCTCTACACTGTCCCATCACAGAATACCAGGGTCAGACACAGGGAGAATATTCCTCTACACCGTCCCATCACACACTCCCAGGATCAGACACAGACTGAAGCTCCCTCTACACTGTCCCATCACATACTCCTGGGGTCAGATACAGAGTGAAGCTCCCTCTACACTGTCCCATCACACACTCCCAGGGTCAGACACAGAGTGAATCTCCCTCTACACTGTCCCATCACACAATACCAGGGTCAGACACAGAGTGAATCTCCCTCTACACTGTCCCATCACACACTCCCAGGGTCAGACACAGGGAGAATCTCCCTCTACACTGTCCCATCACAGAATACCAGGGTCAGACACAGAGTGAAGCTCCCTCTACACTGTCCCATCACACACTCCCAGGGTCAGACACAGAGTGAATCTCCCTCTGCACTGTCCCATCACATACTCCCAGGGTCAGACACAGGGAGAATCTCCCTCTACACTGTCCCATCACAGAATACCAGGGTCAGACACAGAGTGAAGCTCCCTCTACACTGTCCCATCACACACGCTCCCAGGGTCAGACACAGGGAGAATCTCCTTCTACACTGTCCCATCACAGAATACCAGGGTCAGACACAGGGAGAATCTCCCTCTGCACCGTCCCATCACAGAATACCAGGGTCAGACACAGGGAGAATCGCCCTCTACACTGTCCCATCACACACTCCCAGGGTGAGACACAGAGTGAAGCTCCCTCTACACTGTCCCATCACCACTCCCAGGATCAGACACAGACTGAAGCTCCCTCTACACTGTCCCATCACACACTCCTGGGGTCAGATACAGAGTGAAGCTCCCTATACACTGTCCCATCCCACAATACCAGGGTCAGACACAGAGTGAATCTCCCTCTACACTGTCCCATCACACACTCCCAGGGTCAGACACAGGGAGAATCTCCCTCTACACTGTCCCATCACAGAATACCAGGGTCAGACACAGGGAGAATATCCCTCTATACCGTCCCATCACACACTCCCAGGGTCAGACACAGGGAGAATATCCCTCTGCACCGTCCCATCACACACTCCCAGGGTCAGACACAGAGTGAATCTCCCTCTACACTGTCTCATTACACACTCCCAGGGTCAGACACAGAGTGAAGCTCCCTCTACACTGTCCCATCACCACTCCCAGGATCAGACACAGACTGAAGCTCCCTCTACACTGTCCCATCCCACAATACCAGGATCAGACACAGAGTGAATCTCCCTCTACACTGTCCCATCACACACTCCCAGGGTCAGACACAGGGAGAATCTCCCTCTACACTGTCCCATCACAGAATACCAGGGTCAGACACAGGGAGAATATCCCTCTATACCGTCCCATCACACACTCCCAGGGTCAGACACAGGGAGAATATCCCTCTGCACCGTCCCATCACACACTCCCAGGGTCAGACACAGAGTGAAGCTCCCTCTACACTGTCCCATCACAGAATACCAGGGTCAGCCACAGGAAGAATCTCCCTCTACACTGTCCCATCACAGAATACCAGGGTCAGACACAGGGAGAATATCCCTCTGCACTGTCCCATCACACACTCCCAGGGTCAGACACAGAGTGAATCTCCCTCTACACTGTCCTATCACACAATACCAGGGTCAGACACAGAGTGAATCTCCCTCTGCACTGTCCCATCACACACTCCCAGGGTCAGACACAGGGAGAATCTCCCTCTACACTGTCCCATCACACAATACCAGGGTCAGACACAGAGTGAATCTCCCTCTACACTGTCCCATCACACACTCCCAGGGTCAGACACAGGGAGAATATTCCTCTACACCGTCCCATCACACACTCCCAGGATCAGACACAGACTGAAGCTCCCTCTACACTGTCCCATCACATACTCCTGGGGTCAGATACAGAGTGAAGCTCCCTCTACACTGTCCCATCACACACTCCCAGGGTCAGACACAGGGAGAATCTCCCTCTACACTGTCCCATCACACAATACCAGGGTCAGACACAGAGTGAATCTCCCTCTACACTGTCCCATCACAGAATACCAGGGTCAGACACAGGGAGAATCTCCCTCTACACCGTCCCATCACACACTCCCAGGGTCAGACACAGAGTGAAGCTCCCTCTACACCGTCCCATCACACACTCCCAGAGTCAGACACAGAGTGAATCTCCCTCTACACTGTCCTATCACACAATACCAGGGTCAGACACAGAGTGAATCTCCCTCTGCACTGTCCCATCACACACTCCCAGGGTCAGACACAGGGAGAATCTCCCTCTACACTGTCCTATCACAGAATACCAGGGTCAGACACAGAGGAAGCTCCCTATACACTGTCCCATCACCACTCCTGGTACTGGAGCAGGCAGGCTGGATTTCCTGTTGCCACAGCCCATTTAACCAGATTGTGATATTTGGCACTCACATCACTCTGTGTCTGACCCCAGGAACGCATGATCGCATGATAGGAACTGTGTGATGGAACGGTGTCGACCATGATACATGAGAGCAGAATAAGGCCATTTGGCCCATCAAGTTCAAATCTATGATGCACAGATTTATTGTGAGAAGCAAAGCTTTATCAGGTTCTTGAGAGGTAAGTATTTCACTCAGACAATGGTGAGAGTATGGAATGAGCTGTCAGAGGAAGTGGTTGAGGCTTTTACGATAGTAGTATTTAAGAGTAGCACACACAAAATGCCTGAGGAATCAGCAGGTCAGATAACATTCATGGAGAGAAGTAAAGAGTCTACATTTCGGGCTGGGACCCTTCATCGGGACTGGAAGGGAAGGTGGAAGACGCCATCATTTCATGCTCCTTACCTTACCTTTCCCCTCACTTTGTTTCACCCAACAATTCCTTCCCCTCACCCTGCCTTCTTCCCCAAATTAAATTTCATGCTTTTATATCATTGTACGTCCCTGCTTCCAGTCCTCTTAAAATGAATGCATTATATTTGTCTCCCTTGCCACATTGATTCAACAAACAAATTAACCTTTAGGAAATCCTGCACCGGATCTCTGAGTCTCTTTTTATTTCTGAGTTTTCTCCCCATTTAGCAAACAGTGTACACCTTTATTCCTTCGACCAGAGTACATGACCATACACTTCCCTGCACTGCATTCCATCTGCTGTTCTTTGCCCATTCTCATAATCTGTCCAAGTTCTTCTGCAGACTCCCTGCTTCCTCAGCTCTGTCTGCCGCACACCTGTCTTGTTATCACCCACAGACTTGGCCACAAAGCCGTCGTGGGCAGACAGGCTGAGGGTGCAAAATAGTACCTTCCTGTTCTCCTCTCTTCTTGCACTGTTTATTGATACATTTCATATATTCTTATTGTGATTTATAGTCATCTTTATGTCTTGCACTCTACTAAAGTCATGGAGTCACAGAGCAGTACAGCCCAGAAACAGACCTTTTGGCCCGTCTAGTCTGTGCAGAACTATTAAACTGCCTACTCCCACCAGCCTGCACCAGGAGCATAGCTCTCGATACCCCTACCGTCCACGTACAGTGCTATGCTGATGTCTTAGGCACCCAAGATTTTTCATATAAATGTTGATTTAGCTATTTTTTTGTGTTTTCTGCATTACTGTGTCAGTATAATAAAGCAGATTGTAGATTTCCAAACATTCATTTTTCAAAAAAATTACATTACAGAATTTTTTTTGTATTTCATTAAAGAAAGTAACATATTAAGTTATAGAGTATCTTTGAAATAAAAACTTGATCACTCTGTAGGTTATATAGCTCAGTGCATAACTTGTTTTAAAGTGTATGATTAAACAAAGTGCTAATGATCAATGAGATAATGGGTTGGATGAAGTCAGCTGATTAACTGAAACAGAAACAGGTAGAAGGAATCAAACTGGAAGGACAACCAAGCTAAAATGCGAGGATCTGGCTGATGTGACACTTTAACCTTTAAATCATCAATTTTTACACCACGGCAAGAGTGAGCAGGGCAACAAGACACACCGAGGTTATCCTGCATCAGCAACGTCTCTCCCAGGCAGAATTTCCTGGCAGACAGCAGTTTCAAGATGCTCTGTCCAAGACCTTCTGAAGAAGCACAAAGAAATACGCAAGGCTGAGGACCAGAAAAGCAGTGATTGGCCACAGAATCTGAGTGTAGCAGACAAGGAATATATCCTCTGATGTCCCTTCTAAATTGGAAGGAGTTCAGCACTTCTATCAGCTCTGAACTCACAGAAAACACTGGAACCCAAGTACAGCCCTCTACAGTCCAGAGAAGTCTTGTCAGAAGTTGTCTTCATGGAAGAGTTACTGCTAAAAAACATTCCTCGGAAGTGGAAGCAAAGCAGAGAGACTCGGCTATGCACAAAAGCACACAGACGGGCGTGCTGAGCAATGGCAGCAAGTACTTGGAACTGACAAATCCAAGTGTGTCCATAGATAAGCTTCAGAGCACTATATGATCGAGCGTCTGCAGCCAACAGTGAAGAACTGTGGAGGTTCCCCTGCAGGTTTGGGACTGCATTTCTTCAAATGGAGTTGGTGATCTGTCCAGAATTAATGGAAGCTTCAATACTGAGAAATACAAGCAGATTCTTGTCCATCACGCAATACCATCAGGGAGGCGCCTGATCGGTTCCAACTTCATGCTGCGGCAGGACGGTGACCCCAAACACACAGCCAAAGTCATGAAGAAATATCTTCAGTGAAATGTAGAACAAGGAGTTCTGCCTCCACAAAGCTCTGATTTCAACATCATCGAGCCCGTATGCGATTACCTGGAATGACAGAAGCACGCACGACAGCCAAAGTCTGCAGATCTATGGCAAGTTCTCCAAGATACTTGGAACAACCTACCAGAGATGATTTTCTAATAAAACTACACAACAGTGTACCTAAAAGGATTGATGCAGTTTTAAAGGCAAAGTGTGGTCACATCACACCAAATATTGATCTGATTTAGTTTTTTACTGGTTACTGCTCTTCATAGTCAATTTTTTTTTGATACTTAGAAACTTTTCATTTCATTATTTTTGGAAGCATCTTTGCTTTACAGAATTTTTTTTACATGTGCTTAAGACTTTTGCACAGTACCGCACATATCCAAACTTCTCTTAAATGTTGGAATCAAACCCAAATCCACCACGTTCAGTGCAAAGTGTACTGAACGTCGCAAAACAACAAAATTCAAGACATAAAAATAAAAGATTCTGCAAATGCTGGAAACCCAGAGCATCTGGCTTCACCTATCACCTGCCAGCTTATACTCTTTTCTCTCCCTCCACCTTCTCATTCTGGCTTCTGCCCTCTCTTCATCTTCAGTCCTGATGAAGGGTCTCAGCCCAAAACATCAACTGTTCATTCCTCTCCATAGATTTTGTGACATGATTAGCTGATTAGGGAGTTATATTAACAAGCAGGTGTACAGATGTACCTAATAAAGTGGCCACAGAGTGCAAGTTATGGATTTAAAGAGCTGTAGAGATTGGATCTTTCACATTTCTCTCAGAGTGATGATCATCTCCTGTATTCACACTCCAGATGATATTATCAGTGCGATGTAGTCGAGTGAGCCCGAGATGTTTTACCTTGTCCTGCTAGCTTCTGTCACCAGATAGGCTGGAAAGAAATGTTAAAAGTCTGCAGGATCCCAGACAGCGTGCCAAATTGGATCCCATCTTGTCTGGGTGAAAGTTCATTCCCTGAGGCAGTCCACCGGGATCTGGATGTGGTCACTTACTATGACTTAAATTGATGATGCAAGTTTCAGATGTTACAAAAATTGTAAGGAGGAGAGCTTTAGACCACAACGAGGTATTGATGGTTGTGTTAATGGGCAGGACAGGTAGTGAGTAGAGTTTAATTCAGTGAAAATAAGTTAAGAGGTAAGAGATGAAAGATTAAAAGGGAATTTTTCACACAGAGGGTGGTGAGTATATGGAATGAGGTGTCAAAGGAAGTGGTAGAGGTGGGCAAAATTAGATTTAAAAGACATTTAAGATCAACGATCAAGGATCATCTTAATTCACCACACACAATTACACGTATTGTATTAGGAATTTGCTGTGGTGCATTGGTCAGGACACAACATGCAACAAAAAACAACAGCATTCAACAATTATAAAGAGTTACATAAAATGTAAAGAATTGTAGATGATAAATGCTTATAAACTTAGACCCATACAATTAGGCATTCATGGATGGGATGGGTATGGAGAACTGTGGTACAGGTAGATGGAACTAGGCAGAAGATAAGGTTAGCACAGACTAGATGGGCCAAAGGGCCTTTTTCTTTCCTACAGGACTCTATGGCTCTATACATGGATAAGATTTAGCATCATAAAGTCATAGAGCACTATAGCTCAGAAAGAGGCCCTTCAGCCCATCTACTTGGTACTAAACTGTCATTTTGCCTCACAAACAGGAGTAAATCTGCAGATGCTGGACATTCAAAGAAACACAGACAAAGTGCTGGAGGAACTCGGCAGGCCAGGCAGCACCTGTGGAAAAGAGTAAACAGTTGACATTTTGAGTGGGACCCCTCACCAGGACTGGAGAAAAAAGATGAGAAGTCAGAGTAAGAAGGTGGGGGGAGAGGAGGAAGAAATACAAGGTGGTAGGTGATAGGTGAAACCAAGAGAAGTGGGGCGTGAAGTAAAGAGATGAGAAGTCGATTGGTGAAAGAAATAAAGGTCTGGAGAAGGAGGAATCTGATAGGAGAGGACAAAAGGCCATGGAAGAAAGGGAAGGAGGAGGAGCAACAGAGGGAAGTGATGGGCAGGTAAGTAGGTGAGGTGAGAGAGGAACATAGGAATGGGGAATGGCGAAAGAGGGGGTGGGGAGCCATTACTGGAAGTTTGAGAAATTGATGTTCATGCCAACAGGTCGGAGACTGCCCAGACAGAATACAAGGTGCTACTCCTCCAACCTGAGTGTGGCCTCATGGTGGCAGTAGAGGAGGCCGTGGACTGACATGTCGGAGTGGGAACGGGAAGTGGAATTGAAATGGGTGGCCTCTGGGTGATCCTGCTTCTTCTGGCAGACGGAGGAGAGGTGCTGGGCGAAGCCATCTTCCAATCTATTTCAGGTCTCACCAGTATACAGGAGGCCATACCAGGAGCACCGGCCACAGTATATGGCCCCAGCAGACTCACAGGTGAAGTGTCACCCTACTGGGAAGGACTAAATGGTAGTGAGGAGGGGGTAGAGGGGCAGGTGCAGCCCGTGTTCCGCTTGCAAGGGTAATACCGGGAGGGAGATCCGGGGAGGGATGAATGGACAAGGAAGTCATGCAGGGAGCGATCCCCACCGGAAGCTGAGAGGGGGGTGTGGGGGAGGAGGGAAGGACGTGCTTGGTGGTGGGCTCCCGTTGGAGCTGGTGGAAGTTACAGAGAATTATGTGCTGGACACAGAGGCTGGTGGGGTGGTAGATTATTCTACCTAGTCCCATCGACCGTCATCTAGAGCACAGTCCTCCACATGCTCCCATCCATTCCATCTTGCTTTAAATATTGCAACTGAGCCCATATCCGCCACTTCCTCTGGCAGCTTGTTGTGAGGGATATAGTGGAATGTGAATAACTTAATCAGTCAGCATGCTTGGGCTGGGCCGAAGAGCCTGTTTTCCTGCTGTATAACTGTTCTATAAACCTGGAAACTCTTGGTGGGTCAGGCAGCACTAGGGGTGTGGGGACCAGTGGATTAGGCAGCACCAGGGGGGTGGGGAACAGACTGATGAGCTTTCACACATAAAAGTTGCTGGTGAACGCAGCAGGCCAGGCAGCATCTCTAGGAAGAGGTACAGTCGACGTTTCAGGCCGAGACCCTTTGTCAGGACTAACTGAAGGAAGAGCTAGTAAGAGATTTGAAAGTGGGAGGGGGAGGGGGAGATCCAAAATGATAGGAGAAGACAGGAGGGGGAGGGATGGAGCCAAGAGCTGGACAGGTGATTGCTAGTAAGAGATTTGAAAGTGGGAAGGCTGACGAAGGGTCTTGGCCCAAAACGTCCTTTCAGTTAGTCCTGACGAAGGGTCTCGGCCTGAAATGTCGACTGTACCTCTTCCTAGAGATGCTGCCTGGCCTGCTGCATTCACCAGCAACTTTATGTGTGTTGCTTGAAATTCCAGCACCTGCAGATTTCCTCGTGATGAGCTTTCAGTTGGGTCATGATGCAGTGTGTTCAGCACAGAGGTGTAGCAGTTGCCGCAATGCCATCACAGAGCTGGCGTTCACGACATTGGGGCTCAATTCCTGCCACTGGCTGTACGGTCTCCCTGTGACCGCCTGGCTTTCCTCCGGGTGCTAAGGTTTCCTCCCACAGTCCAAAGATGTGCAGTTAGTGGCTCTCGTGGGTCTGATTGGATGGTGCGTGCTCATTGGGCCTGGAGAACCTGTTACTGTGCCGTATCTCTAAATCTAAAAGATGCGAATCTGAAGCAGCATTCTCTGGATGAATAAGATCTCCTTGCCAATCCTCTCCTGATGATAGATGAGCTCTTGGGGCAGAGACAGTCTCCAGCACCCCTCCCGATGTGTTGACTTGCTCAGAGCATCTCACACATCTGACAAGGCCCGGTCATTTCCTGCTGTCTGCATGTGACAAGTCCTGTTCGGCTGCTGTCCAAACCACGTCTGACAGGCAAAACAAACGCATCCTTTGTTTGTCCAGGGGTTTTTGACTAGATCGGAAAGTTGGTTAGAGCTCTGGGGTTTTTTTTTTTGTTTAAATTCCCAGTGTGAAAGTGAGCTCATGATACTGTGGCTTCTCAAAGGTCAGGGTTTGGGAGGGGCGAGACACAATCATGGGTCAAGGAACAGGGCATTCAGCCCCTCCTGCCTGATAGCCCATTAAGTGAGATATTGTCTGACTTCATGATAACCATAGTGGTCTTTCACCCTCTCTGCTTATCAAACATGTAAGACCATAATACACAGGAGCAGAATTCAGCCATTCAGCCCATCGAGTCTGTTCTGTCATTCAATCATGGCCGATTTATTTTTCCTCTCAATCTCATGCCCCTGTTTTCTCTCTTTGATGCCTTTACTAATCAAGGACCTATTATCCTTCTCTTTAAATAGAACATAGAACAGTGCAGCACGGCACAGGCCCTTTGGCCCATAATTTTGTGCTAACCTTTTAAACTACTCTTAAAATCAATCTAACCCTTACCTCTGACATAAACACTCCGTTTGTCTATCACACATGTGCCTATCTAAGAGTCTCTTAAATGTCTGTAATGTGTCTGCGTCCACTACAATCTCTGGCAGATCACTCCAGGCACCCACCACTCGCTGTGTAAAACAAGTTACCCCTCTCACTTTAAATGCATACCTTCTGGTTTTAGATATTCCAACCCTGGAGAAAAGATTCTGATGCCTCTAATAACCTTTATAAGCCTCACAGATCTCCCCTCCGTTTCCGTTGCTCCAGAGGAAGTATCCAAACTTGTCCAACCTCTCCCTGCAGTTCACGCCTTCCGATCCAGGCAGCTTCTGCACCCTGTCCAAAGCCCCCACACCCTTCCAGTAATGGGGCAAACAGACTTGCACACCGTACTCTTTTATGCGGCTGTAACATATGCCGGGGTTGTCGGGGGTCTCTGAATAGAGGTAGTACTGTACCTTTGATGCCTGACAGCCGGCACTCTACCTCGTAGGGTGGACGGGCATCGCTGGCCCTTGTCCAACTCCTAAATTGTCTCCCTTCTGGTGGCACACCCCGGTACACCACCTCAGCTGGCGGGCTAAACGACGTGACGGGGTGGTGTTAACACGGAACCACTGGGCGAAGGACCTCATCAGTGAAGTCACCGGCCGGGGCAGACAAGTTCCCCGAAGAACTACAATGGCCACATGTTCGAGACCAGGGTGGGCTGCCGAGGTGGAAGGCATCAGCTGCGGTCTGGCCTGGAGAGATATGGATGCCGCCAGGCCTCACCAACCCAAGAGTTTAGTAGAATGAGGTGGGCAATCAATATAACTGATCGAATATTGAAATGCCTAAGTAGGGTGGGTATGGGGAGGACTTTTTTCTATAGCGTGGTAGCCTAGGACCAGAGAGCACAGCCTCAGAATAGTACATCCCATTAGAACAGAGATGGGGAGGAATCTCTTTAGCCAGAGCATGGTGGCTCTGTGGAATTCATTGCCACAGGCAGCTGTGGAGGCCAAGCTATTGTGTGTATTTAAAATAGAGGAGGACTAGTAAGGGCGTCAAAGATTCTAGGAAGAAGGCGGGAGAATGGGGTTGAGAGGGATAATAAATCAGCCGTGATAGAATGATGGGGCCGGCTTGATGGCTGAATGGCCTAATTCTGCTCCTATGTACGATGTGGTGACTGGGATCGGCGCGACTGTGTGCTTCACTGCTATCTTACATATACCTTTGGGTCTTGTTCTGTGTGTGACAGTTGCTACTGTGTTTTGTACCCTGGCCCCAGAGGAACACTGTTTCGTTTGGCTGTATTCATGGGTATTCATGTATGGTTGAATGATAATTAAACCTGAACTTTAACGTGGAGAGATCAATATTGTCAGCAGGTTGACAAGCATCTACATCAAACTGTGCGTGTCAGAGGATAAAGGCTGTCCTCATTCTCTTCAGTTCACTTGACAGAGATTAGGTCTGCGTGTTGAGTGCTAACTTGCACACACAAAATCCATCAGAACTGCAGATAAGTACACCAAAGGGACAAGCCCAGAAAGGCAAGTGCACTCTAATAATTCCTGTTCATGTCAGGAAAATAAATGCATCACACGTACGATCGACACACTGAGATCTATAGCGCAGGGAGGGGCTCTAGTGACTTCACGCTAATCCCAGTTTTTCATCCTTAACACCGCAGGTCATGCCGAAACCTGGCACTCTGAGCCAAAGAGTCATAGGTCATAGGTCACCACAGTGCTGAAATACGCCCTTCGGCCCTTCCTTGGGAAACTGTTATTGTGCCTAGTCCTACTGACCTCACTCGGACCCACGTCCCTCCGTACCTGCACCCCCCCCCATAGATGCACTTATCCAAACTTCTCTTTCATTTTGAAATCGAATCCACAGCCACTTCTGCCGGCAGCTCGTCCCACCCTCTGAGTGAAGAAGTTCCCCCTCAGGTGACCATTACATGGAACATTTAACAAAGAACAGTATAGCAAAGGAACAGATCCCTCGGCCCACAATCTTGTGCCAAACCAATTAAATTAGTAATTATATGGCCAACTAAACTAATCTCTTCTGCCTACACAATGTCCATATCCTTCCATCTCCCTCACATTCATGTGCTTATTGTATCCAATCATCTCTTACAAGTCCCTAATGTTTCTGCCTCTTCCACCACCCCAGGCAGCTACCACTCTCTGTGTCAAAAAACTTGCCCCTCACATCTCCTCTGAAATTACCCCCTCTCACATAAATGCATGCCCTCTGGTACTGGACATTAAAACCATGGGGAAAAGATACTGTCTGTGCCTCTCATATTCTTATAAGCCTCTATCAGATTTCCCCTCAGCCTCCTCCCCTCCTGAGAAAACAACCCAAGTTTGTTCAACCTCTCATTATAGCACAACCTAGATAAATTCTTCTAAACCTCCCTGCACCCTCTCCAAAGTGTCGGTATCCTTCCTATAACGGGGTGGCCAGAAGTGTACTGTAGACAGATAGGTGAACAAATATTTAAACTTTCACCCTTAACCTCTGACCTCTAGTCCTAATCTCACCCATCCTCAGTGGAAAAAGTCTGCTTCCAATTACACTAACTATAACCTTCATAATTATGTATATCTCTATCAAATGTCCCCCTCATTCTCCTACGCTCCAGGGAATAAAGTTCCAACCTGTTCAATATTTCCCTATAATTCATGTCCTCAAATCCGATAACCTCCTTGTAAATTTTCTTTGCACTCCTTCAATCTTATTGACATCTTTCCTGTAGGTAGGTGACCAGGACTGCACACAGTACTCCAAATTTGACTTCACCAATGTCTAATACTTTATATTTCATACTTTATTGTCGCTAAACAATTGATACTAGAACGTACAATCATCACAGCGATATTTGATTCATAGTCATAGTCATACTTTATTGATCCCGGGGGAAATTGGTTTTCATTACAGTTGCACCATAAATAATAAATAGTAATAACACCATAAATAGTTAAATAGTAATATGTAAATTATGCCAGGATAATTATGTAAATTATTCTGCGCTTCCTGCTCCCTGGATTATAAATCGATAGTAAATATTAATAATTTAAATTATAAATCATAAATAGAAAATAGAAAAATGGAAAGTGAGGTAGCGCAAAAAAACTGAGAGGCAGGTCCGGATATTTGGAGGGTACAGCCCAGATCTGGGTCAGGATCCGTTCAGCAGTCTTATCACAGTGGGAAAGAAGCTGTTCCCAAATCTGGCCGTACGAGTCTTCAAGCTCCTGAGCCTTCTCCCGGGGGGAAGAGGGACGAAAAGTGTGTTGGCTGGGTGGGTCATGTCCTTGATTATCCTGGCAGCACTGCTCCGACAGCGTGCGGTGTAAAGTGAGTCCAAGGACGGAAGATTGGTTTGTGTGATGTGCTGCGCCGTGTTCACGATCTTCTGCAGCTTCTTCCGGTCTTGGACAGGACAACTTCCTTACCAGGTTGTGATGCACCCTAGAAGAATGCTTTCTATGGCGCATCTATAAAAATTAGGGAGGGTTTTAGGGGACAGGCCAAATTTCTTTAGTTTTCTCAGGAAGTAAAGGCGCTGGTGGGCCTTCTTGGCAGTGGACTCTGCTTGGTTGGACCAAGTCAGGTCATTTGTGATATTGACCCCGAGGAACTTAAAGCTTTTGACCTGTTCCACTTGTGCACCACCGATGTAAATTGGGTCGTGCGGTCCGCTACTCCTTCTGAAGTCAACAACCAATTCCTTTGTCTTGCTGACGTTGAGGGATATGTTATTGTCTTCGCACCATGCCACCAGGTTCTTAATTTCCTCTCTGTACTCAAACTCATCATTACCCGAGATACGGCCTACAATTGTTGTGTCATCAGCAAACTTATATATTGAGTTTGATGGAAACTTGGCTACACAATCATGGGTGTACAGTGAGTACAGCAGGGGGCTGAGTACACAGCCTTGTGGGGCACCGGTGCTCAGAATGATTGTAGAGGAGAGCTTGTCTCCTATTTTTACAGCCTGGGTCCTGTCTGTGAGGAAGTCGAAGATCCAGCTGCAGATCTGAGTGCTAAGGCCCAGGTTCCGGAGCGTAATACAACTTCAACATAACATCCCAACACCTGTACTCAATACTTTAATTTATGAAGGCCAATGTGCCAAAATCTCTCGTTATGCCCTACCTACCTGTGATGTCCCTTTCAAGGAATGACGGACCTGTATTCCCAGATCCCTCAGTCATACCACACTCCTCAGTGCCCTACCATTCACCGTGTAAGTCCTACACTGGTTGGTCTTCCCAAAGTGCAACACCTCGCACTTGTCTGCATTAAATTCCATCTATCATTTTTCAGCCCATTTTTCCAGCTGGTCCAGGTCCACTGCAAACATTGATATTCTCCATAGAAACTGCCTGACTTGCTGAGATTTTCCAGCAGTTTCTGGGTGTTACTCAGCTTTTCACTGTTCCTTGGTACTCATGACAGTAATAAACCAATTTATCAGTTTACTTCAGTTGATCCACCCTTCAGCTTCCTCTGTCCTAATGACACCTCAGCCGGAACAGTCTCCCCTCAGAATGAGAACTGTTGAGCCTGGGCAGCACCCTTGTAAATCGTCTCCACACCCTCGCTGGGCAGTCACATCCTTCCTGGAGACCAGATCCAGCCCTCATGACCGAAATTGTCCCTAACGAAAGGATCCACCCCAGCGACCTGGCCTGTCTCCAATGACCGAACCCATCCCCAGTGTGTAGAGATGTCCCCAATGGCCAGACCTGTCCCTGGTGACCAGATCCATCCCCAGTGGCCATACCCATTCCCGGTGTCCAGATCTGTCCCTGGTGACCAAGCCTACTCCTGGAGACCATGCCCATTTCCGGTGACCTCACTTATCCCTGGTGACTAGATTCATCCCTAGTGACCCGACCTGACCAGCACTGTCTCAAAGTTCTCGCTGGGGCCTCAGTGGTGTTGATGCAGATCCAGTCAGACTTCCTACTCTTGGCACAAGTCCTGTCCACCTCCCTCACCACTTCCTCTACCTGTCCTGCTGTCCTCAGGGATGCATCAAGGTCAAGGGCATCATTGGTGGCGCCAATGCACAGGGTCAGAAAAAGCTGCAGATGCTTGTAGACTCAGCCATCTTCATCAAGGGCATTTGTCTCCCAGTCATCAAGGACATCTTTGAAAGGTGTGATAATTCAAGAAGTTGGCACCATTGTGCAGGGCCCTCACCATCCAGGACATGCCCTCTTCTCATTGCTACCATCAGGGAAGAGGTACAGGAGCCTGAAGACACACACTCAACATTTTATGAAAAACTTCTTCCCTTCCACCATTATATTTCTGAATGGTCCAGGAACACTATCTCACTCTCTTTTTGCATTATTTTTTGAATTATTATATATTTCTTATTGTAATTTATAGTATATTTTATGTACTGCACTGTACTGCTGTCACAAAACAACAAATTTCACAATGTATGTCAGTGATAATGATCTCTATTTTGATTCTGATTCTGATCTGTAAATCAAGTCCTGTGCTGCAGTATTCCACTGTAAATCTTTTTGTTTTTACTGTTTTTGAGCCATTTTATGGCCAAATGTTATGTGGAGAAAGAAGGAGAGTGGGGTTGAGGGAGAAAATAAATCAGCCATGATGGAATGGTGGAGCAGACTCGATGGGCCAAATGGCTTAATTCTGCTGCACTGTCTTTTGGTCTTATGGTCTATGGACCTGCTCACTAATCTGCCTCTGCTCCCATCGCCACCCTCCCAACCACCACCCCTGCGCTTCTCTATAGCCCATCGTTCCCCTCGTATGACTTCACTTTAACTCTCCTCCCCAAACACATCACATCGCAAGTCCGTTCTGCATCCATTCTGTCACTTCCCCTCTGACCACACCCACCACCAGCTCCCTGCAGCCGAGTAGAACCGGTCTTCATGTCGTCCTCCCTGACAGACACACGGATAAATTTGAGATTATCAGCTGCTGCTTAATGTGGTTCTTGTGTTTGTCCACTGGTAGTAATTGAACTAGGTTATTGTCATGTACACTATGTTTGAATAAAGCCCACACTGTGCGTAGTGATAATGAATACAACAGTACACGGTGTAGAGAGCACGATGGGTCGAGACATTGTGTTGCCGTTGTATAGGGTTGCTGGTGAGGCCGCACGTCGAGTAATGTGTACAGTTCTGATCATCCTGTTACAGGACTGACATGGTTCAACTGGAAAGAGCGCAGAGAAGATTTGCAAGGATGTTGTCACGACTAGAGAGTCTAAGTTATAGGGAGAGATTGGCAGGCAGGGTCTTTATTCCTTGGAACGAAAGAAAATGAGGGGTGACCTTGTAGAAATGTTTAAAATTATGAGAGGTGTAGATCAGATTGGTGGTAACAGTCTTTTTCCCAGGGTAGGGGAGCCCAAAGCCATAGGTTGAGGGCAAGAGGGGAAAGATTTAACATGGACTTTTTCACCCAGAGTGGTGAATGTAAGGAACCAGCTGCCAGAGGAAGTGGTTGACGCAGGTACAATAATATAACTGGAGTTGGATTTGGATAGTACATGGAGGGGTGGGGCCTGCAGGGATATGAGCCAAGAGCAGGGAATTGGGCCTAGGTGAGTGGACACTGTGGTCAATAAGGACTGGTTAGGCCAAAGAGCCTGTATCTGTGCTGTATGGCTCTATGCTTCTGGGAGGTAGCGATAAAATTCACCCTATGGTTTGAGAGGGAGATACTTTGTTGATTGGAGTGGGAAACCGGCAGGAATGATGGTGGAACAGCAATGGCTGGAGTTTCCGGGTGCAATTCGGAAGATGCGGAATCAGATCATCCCAAAGATGGAGAAGTATTCTAAAGAGAGGATCAAGCAGCCTTGTCTGACAAGAGAAATCAAAGAGGGCATAAAAGCCAAAGGGAAGAAATACAGCAAAAGTTAAGTTGGAGGATTGGAAAGCTTTTAAAAACCAAGAGAAGGCAACTAAAAAAGCAATAAGGTTAAGATGAAATATGAATGTAAGCTAGCTGATAATATGAAAGAGGATACCAAAAATTCTTTTCATTTCAGTACCTTTCATTTTTGTAGCATTCATTTCAAAAGGACGAGAATATAAACACAAGGATGTAATTCTGAGGCTTCAGTACTACGCCCGCCTGCTCACTTTCTCCCTCACCTCCAGCCAAGGCCTCAGGCAGTTCTTCCCGGTGAGGCCTGCGAATCGGCTGGGACCATCTACTGTATCTGGTGCTCCTGTTGTGGCCTCCTCTACACTGGTGAGAAGCAACATAGACCGGGGGACTGCTTTGTTAAGCACCCTCAGTCCATGCCCAAAAAACAGGATTTCCTGGTGGCCAACCATTTTAATTCCAGTCCCTGTTCCCATTCTGACATGTTTTTCCATGGACTCCTCTTCTGCTATGATGAGGCCACTCTCAGGTTGGAGGAGCAACACCTCATGTTCCGTCTGGGTAGCCTCCAACCTGATGGCATGAAGATTGATTTCTCCAACTTCTGATCATTTTCCCTGCTCCCCCTTCCCTCTTCTTCAATTCCCCATTCTGGTTCCCCCTTTTACCCCTTCTCGTCACTTGTCTATCACTTCCCATTGGTGCCCTTTCTCCCACGGTCCACTTTCCTCTCCTATCAGAATCCTTTACCTTTTCAGCCGATCACCTCAAGCTTTTTACTTCATCTCCCTCCCCCTCCTATCACCTTCTAACGTACTCTTTTCCCTCTCCCCATCATCTTATTCTGGATTGTTCCCCCTTCCTTTCCAGGCCTGATGAAGGGTCTCGGCCTGAAGCATCCACTGTTTGTTCATCTCCATGGATGCTGCCTGACCTGCTGAGTTCCTCCAGTGTTTTGTGTGTCTTTCTCTGGATTTCCAGCATCTGCAGAAGCTCTTGTGTTTATGAATTGGCTGAGGTTTTATAAGGCATTGGTCAGACTGCACCTCATTCAACATTCTTTAATGCCATTTCCAGTAAACAAGTGTAAAGGAGAACTAACGAATTGTTACTCTGGATTTCATGCAACACAAAAACACACACTAAGATAAAGAACACAATTCTAAAAAAGCACAATAAATGTAAATACAAAATGGTTGATATGCATAGACTGATGCTAGGCACAGGATTGTCTGTACATAAGATGACTGACAGGAAATGATAAAGTAGCGGTGTTTGAGGGTGGGTTAGTGGGTGGAGACGTTGACCAGCCTTACTGCTTGGGGAAGGTAACTGTTTTTGGGTCTGGTGACCCTGGTGTGGATGCTATGTAGCCTCCTCCCTGACGGGAGTGGGACAACCAGTCCACAAGCAGGGTGGGTGGCATCCTTTATGATATTGCTGGCCTTTTCCTGGCACCTTTCTGTATATATGCCCTTGCTGGCAGGTAGGCTGGTGCCAGTGATGCATTGGACAGCACTGTAGAGCCCTTCTATCTGCTGCAGTGCAGTGTCCTTACCAAGCAGTGATGCAGCTTGTTAGGACGCTCTCTACTGCACGTCTGTGGCAGGTCGTGAGTATTGATGTGCATAGCACGGCTCTCTCCAGCCTCCTCAGAAAGTAGAGGCAATGGTGACACTCACAACACGCTGGAGGAACTCAGCAGGTCGGGCAGCATCCATGGAAATGATCAGTCGACGTTTCGGGCCGGAACCCTTCGTCAGGACTGTAGAGGGAAGGGGCAGAGACCCTATAAAAAAGGTGGGGAGAGGGTGGGAAGGAGAAGGCTGGTAGGTTCCAGGTGAAAAACCAGTCAGGGGAAAGATAAAGGGGTGGGGGAGGGGAAGCAGGGAGGTGATAGGCAGGAAAGGTGAAGAAGGAATAGGGGAAAACACAATGGGTAGTAGAAGGAGGCCTGGAACCTGGCTTTTCACCTGGAACCTACCAGCCTTCTCCTTCCCACCATCCTCCCACCTTCTTTCTAGAGTCTCTGCCCCTTCCCTCTACAGTCCTGATGAAGGGTTCCAGCCCAAAACGTTGACTCATCATTTCCACGGATGCTGCCCGACCTGCTGAGTTCCTCCAGCGTGTTGTGAGTGTTGCTTTGACCCCAGCATCTGCAGATTATTTTGTGTTGCAATGGTGAGCTTTCCTGATTGAGTAGAGAGCATTCTGGGACCATGAGAGGTTGTGTAAGATATGCACTCCCAGGAGGTTGAAACTACTCAGTTTCCACTGGCTGATGTAACGAAGGGTGTGAGTAATGTGAATTCTTCTGAAGTTGATAACCATCACCTTTGTCTTGTACAGGGAGGTAGTCATCCCTAGGTTGCACGAGATAGGCAACTGGATGACTGTCAGAATGAAGGGAAATGATCCTGAACTGTTCCAGAGGGAGCCACAGTGAGCGGGTCTCTGGCAGGAGTCTGCTGCTGTGGCTCAGAAGAGGACAGAGGTGAGGAGGACTGCAGTGTTGATAGGAGATTCCTCAGTCAGAGGAACGGAGATGAGATTCTGAGGAAGGGCACAATAGAGACAACCAGGTGCCAGGGTCAGGGATGCCTTGGATCGAGTCCACAACATTCTAAAAGAGTGAGGGTGAGCAGCCAGAAGTCTTGGTACATACTGGCACCAATACCAGGTAAAAAAGGTGGCAAAGTCCTGAAGAGAGTTTATAGGGAGCCAGGTAGAAAGCTGAAAAACAGGACCTGCAGGGTAGTAATCTCAGGATTGCTGTCTGTGCCACGTGCCAGTGAGGGTAATAATAGGATGACTTGGCAGGTGAATGCTGTGGAACTAGTGCAAGGGGCAGGAGTTTAGATTTACATATCATTGGGATCTCTTCTGGGGAAGGTAAAACCCATACAAAACAGATGGGTTACGCCTGAACCCGAGGAGGACCAATATCCTTGCGGGCAGGTTTGGTAGAGTTTCTCGGTAAGTTTTAAGCTAACTCGGCAAGGTGATGGGAACTGGAGTGATGGTGGTGAGAATGAGGTAATTGGTTGACAAACAGAGGCAGTGTAGTGAGACTGCTAACAAGGAGAGGGTGATGACAGGAAAATATTCCAGTCAAAAGGATGAGTTTCAATGTAAAAAGCAGACAAAATCAAAAAGAGTGAATATAGGACTGAACATGCACACAGTGTACAGAATAAGGTAGGTAAACTTGTAGCACAGTTACAGACTGGCATGTATGGTGCTGTGGGCATCACTGAATCGTGGCTGAAAGAAGATTATGGCTAGGAGCTTAGTGTCCAGGGATACATATTGTATTGAAAGGACAGTCAGGAAGGCAGAGTGGGTAGGGTGACTCTGTTGGTAAAAAAAAATGAAATCAAATCATCAGAAAGAAGTCACTTAGGGTCAGAAGCTGCTGAATCATTGTGGGTAGAGCTAAGGAACTGCAAAGGTAAAAAGACCCCCAAGCAATAGTAAGAATATGATCTACAAATTACAATGGGAGATAGAAGATGGCGATGCGATGCAGCACGCGCAGCTCTCCGGTGAAATGATATCGTATTTGTAAGTAGGATGCTGTGCACAATTCTGATTTGATGGAGACAGACGTGAGAAGCAGAGGAACATCTGGAGAAATTTCTGAAATTCCCGGTTCGCTGCTGCTGCTACTGTAGGATCGAAAATCTCTGGAGGGAAGGCCCCAAAATCCCCAGCTTTGCCTGCTGTTGGCAACCGAGGCTGAGATCGAAAGCATTCAGCAGAGATGGTGCTCGGTACTCGGTGTCGGAGGGCTGATCAGAGTTTGAAGTTTTCGGACGACTCAGAGTCGGACTGTGGTCGGGCATGGCAGGGAGAGTTTTCTTCCTTCTCCCGTCTGCGTGAGATGCGGGACATTCGAGAGACTTTGAACTTTTTTACTGTGCCATGGCCTGTTCTTCATCAAGTGATGGTATTGTTGCACTGTTGTAACTATATGTAATAATTATGTGGTTTTGTTAGTTTTTTCAGTCTTGGTCTGTCCTGTTTTGTGATATCACACCGGAGGAATATTGTATCATTTCTTAATGCATGTGTTACTAAATGACAATAAAAGAGGACTGCGTGTCGTCATAATCGAATCTAAAAAAAAGTGCATGCTATAATGGCAATGTAACAATAGTCATGGGGCATTTCAATATGCAGGTGGATTGAGACAGTCGGGTTGGTGCTGTATCCCAAGAGGGGGTATTTCTAGAATACCTACGAGATGGCTATTTAGAGCAGCTCATGGTTGAGCCAGCCCATGAGGAGATCTGCTATTCTGGATTGGGCGTTGTACTATGAGCTTAAGGTAAAGGAACCCTTAGGACCCAGTGATCATAATATGATCAAGTTCACCCTACAATTCGAGAAGAAGAAGCTAAAGTCAGATGAATTAGTACTACAGTGGAATAAAGGGAATTACAGAAGCATGAGAGAGGAGCTAGCCAAAACTGATTGGAAAAGAACACTAACAGGGATGACAGCAAGCAGCAATGGCTGGAATTCTTGCAAGCAATTTGGAAAGCGCAGGATACATAAATTCCAAAGAGGAAAAAGTATTCGAAAAGCAAGATGACACAATCATAGCTAACAAGAGAAATCAAAGAGAGATAAAAGCCAAAGAGAAGGCATATAATAGAGCAAAAATTAGTGGGAAAGAGGATTGGAAAGTTTTTAAAAACCAACAAAAGTCAACAAAAAAGTCATTAAGAAGAAAAAGATGGAATACAATGGTAAACTAGCCAATAATATTAAAGGGGATACCAAAAGTTTCTTCAGATACAGAAAGTGTAAAGGAAAGCCAAGACTGGATGTCAGAATGCTGAAAAATAGAAACATGGAAACATAGAAAAACTACAGCACAATACAGGCCTTCAGCCAACAATGCTGTGCCAAACGTGTACTTATTTTAGAAATTACCTAGTGTTACCCAAAGCCCTCTATTTTTCTAAGCTCCATGCACCTATCCAGGAGTCTCTTAAAAGACCCTATCTTATCCGCCTCCATCACTATCGCTGGAAGCCCATTCCACGCACTCACAACTCTCTGCGTAAAAAACTTACCCCTGACATCTCCTCTCTACCTGCTTCCAAGCATCTTAAAACTGTGCCCTCTCATGATAGCCATTTCAGCCCTGGGAAAAAGCCTCTGACTATCCACACGATCAATGCCTCTCATCATCTTATACACCTCTATCAGGTCACCGCTCATCCTCTGTCGCTCCAAGGAGAAAAGGCCAAGTTCACTCAACCTATTCTCATAAGGCATGCTCCCCAATCCAGGCAACATCCTTGTAAATCTCCTCTGCACCCTTTCTATGGTTTCCACATCCTTCCTGTAGTGAGGCGAACAGAACTGAGCACAGTAGTCCAAGTGGGGTTTGACCAGGGTCCTATATAGCTGCAACATTACCTCTCAACTCTTAAACTCAATCCCACGGTTGATGAAGGCCAATGCACCATATGCCTTCTTAACTGCAGAGTCAACCTGCGCAGCAGCTTTGAGTGTCCTATGGACTCGAACCCCAAGATCCCTCTGATCCTCTACACTGCCAAGAGTCTTACCATTAATACTATATTCTGCCATTATATTTTAAGTACCAAAATGAATCACCTCACACTTATCTGGGTTGAACTGCATCTGCCACTTCTCAGCCCAGTTTTGCATCCTATCAATGTCCCATTGTAACCTCTGACAGCTCTCCACACTATCCACAACACCCCCAACCTTTGTATCATCGGCAAATTTATTAATCCATCCCTCCACTTCCTCATCCAGGTCATTTATAAAAATCAAGAAGGGGTCCCAGAACAGATCCCTGAGACACAGCACTGGTCACTTTCTCAATAAGCCTTGCGTGGGGTACCTTATCAAATGCCTTGCTGAAATCCATGTGTATGCCAGGAATTCAAGTATGCCAAAGGATACTAGCATGGATGAAGCAGTGGCTGATTGTCAGGAGGCAAAGAATGGGAGTAAAGGGAGCCTTTTCTGGTTGGCTGCTGGTGACTAGTGGTGTTCCACAGGAGTCTGTGTTGGGACCAATTCTTTTTACATTATATGTCAATGATTTGGATGATGGAATTGATGGCTAGGTAGTTTTGAGAAAGAAGAGAGGCTACAGAAGAACCCAGACAGATTAGGAGAATGGCCAAAGAAGTGTTGGGAAGTGTATGGTCGTGCACTTTTGTAGAAGATATAAAAGGGTAGACTATTTTCTAAACGGAGAGAAAATTCAAAAATCTGAGGTGAAAAGGGACTTGAGAGTCCTTGTGCAGGATTCTCTAGAAGTTAATTTGCCAGTTGAGTCTGTGGTGAGGAAGGCAAATGCAATGTCAGCATTCATTTCAAGAGGACCAGAATATTAAATCAAGGATGTAATGTTGAGGCTTTCTAAAGCACTGACGAGGCCCCACTTGAAGTATTGTGAGCAATTTTGGGCTCCTTATCTAAGAAATAATATGCTGACATTGGAGAGGATTCAAAGGAGGTTCACAAAAATGAGTTCAGGATTGAAGGGCTTGTCATACGAAGAGCATTTGATGGCGCTGGGCCTGTAGTCACTGGAATTCAGAAGAATGAATGGTGACCTAATTGAAAGCTATTTTTTAGCCAGAGAGTGGAATTCTTTGCCACAGGAAGCAGTGGAGGTCAAGTTTTTATGTATATTTAAGGCAGAGGTTGATAGGTTCTTGATTGGTCAGGGCATAAAGGGATACAGGGAGAAGGCAGGAAATTGGGGCTGAGAGGGAAAATAGATCAGCTATGATGAAATGGTGGAGCAGACTTGATGGACCAAATGGCCTACTTCTGCTCCTATATCTTATGCTCTTATGGTATTATGGACATTGAGGAAGAGTTTACTTGCCTGGCACCAGGCCTCGAGCTCTTCCAGTTTCTCTCTGTAGGCTGTCTCATCATTGTTGCTGATGAGCCTCTCCACTGTCATGGCATCAGCAAACTTGACAATGTGATTACTCAGATACTTGGCCGTGCAGTAATGTGTGAGCAAAGTGCACTCACCACAGAGCCCTGGGTGGGGGTGGGGCACCAACATTCCCTCTAATATGTTTTCCAGCTACACAGATCAACCGTCGATCTGAGCAGGAAGTTTTTTTACACAGTCTGAAAACTACATGGTTCTTTGTATTTACATTATGTAAAAGGAAATCCTAGCTGCGTGGCAACGAAGGCTACGTGCACGGGAGCATTTCGGCTACTGCAGGGCTGCGCACCTTTGTAGCTTAGGGGGAAGGGGGGGCACTCATGATGAAGTCGGGGGAGGAGCAGTTGTGCATTTGATCCATCTGATATCTCTTGGTTAGGAAGTCCAATGCCTAGTTGCACTGTGGTGTATTTAAACCGAGGAGTAGGAGGTTGTTCATCGCGGCCTGTGGGACAATAGTACTGAATGCTGAACTGGAATTAAGAAACGCCATTCTGACATGTGCCCTTGTTTTCTATGTGTGTCCGGCCTGGTGCTGCAGCATCAGTCACAGAGTGGTTCTGTTGGTCAGCGTATTGGTGAGTGTGCCACATGACAGGAATGTGTTCCATTAACAGCCGTTCAAAGCACTCCATCGTAATTGGCATTAGTGTTACCAGGCAGTAACTGTTTGGTCTAAAGATGTAGATTCCTTTGGTCCGGGGATGATGGTAGCGATTTGAAGCATGAGGGAACAGAGATCAGGAGGTATTCTCCTCCCGTGCCACATAGAGTGGATTACCCAGTCAATAAGTCTCAATATGGTAGCCCAGCTGGAACTGTGTAGAACAGTACTCCACAGGAACAGGCCTTTTCGCCACAACCAATGACAACAAATCCCTTCTGCACATTTAGCACACGTTCTCTAATCCAGACAGCATCCTGGTGAACCACTTCTGCGCCCTCTCCAAAGCCTCCACCGCCCTCCTGAACTGAATTCAGGACTCCAGATGCACCCTGCCCAGAGTTTCGATAAAGCTACAACATGACTTCACGAATTCAGTGCCCCACTCTTTAGTGTGCCAGCAATCTCCGATCGAGGTTCGATTCCCGCCACTGTCTGTACGTTCTTCCCTTGACTGCGTGGGTTTCCTCCGGGTGCTCCAGTTTCCTCCCACATACCAAAGGCGTACAGGTTAGGGTTAGTGAGCCATGGGCATGCCCTGTTGGTGCCAGAAGTGTGGTGACACAATCTTCATTGATGTGACTTGCCGCAAATAACTTACTTCACTTTATGTTTTGATGAAGATGTGACAATCTCTTCTTATACGCCTTCTTTACCTCCCTAAGTACTCGTGCAGCTACATTCAGGGAGCAGTGGACATTAACTCCAAGATCCATCTGTAGGTCAACACTGTTAAGGGTCCTGCCATTCAAAGTGTACTGTCCCTCTGCATTCAATCTCCCAAAGTGTAACACTTGCCCAGGTTAAACTCCACCTGCCATGCCTCTACCCTTATCTACAATGTACATCACCTCCCTCTGATTGCCATCCGCCTTCCCTTTCTTCCATGGTCCACTCTCCTCTCCCATCAAATCCCATCTCCTTCAGCCCTTTACCTTTTCTACCTATCACCTCCCAGCTCCTCACTTCCTTCCGCCTTCCCCACCCACCCACCTTCTCCCTGTCCTGGCCTCACCAGTCACCGGTCAACTTGTACTCCTTCCACGCCCCCCACAAACCGCCTTCTTATAGAAACACAGAAACATAGAAATCTGCAGCACATTACAGTCCACAACGTTGTGTCGACCATGTAACCCACTCTAGAAACTGCCTAGAGTTTCCCTACCACATTGCCCTCTTTTCTCTAAGCTCCACGTATCTATCTAAGAGGCTCTTAAAAGACCCAATTGTATCCACCTCCACCACCGCCACCAACAGTGCATTCCACACGCCCCACATTCTGTGTGGAAAACTTACTTCTGTCATCCCCCTTGTACCTACTAACATAGATCTTAAAACTGTGCCCCTTCGTGTTAGCCATTTCAGCCCTGGGAAAAAGCCTCTGGCTATCCGCATGATCAATGGCTCTCCTCATCTTATGCACCTTTATCAGGTCACCTCTCATCCTCCGTCGCTCCAAGGAGAAAAGACTGAGTTCACTCAACCTATTCTTACATATTGTCTTTTTTCACCCTTCCTCGCCAGTCCCGATGAAGGGTCTCCGCCCGAAACATTGGGTGTTTATTACTCTCCATAGACGCTGCCTGACCTGCTGAGTACCCCAGCATTCTATGTGCGTTGCTCTGGATTTCCAGCGTCTGCAGAATCTCTTCTGTTTATAATCTACATACCTCTGGCAGCCTTCTACACAATCCACAATGCCTCTAACCTCTATTATTTACAAACTTACTAATGCACCCAGTGTGAATAGTTGATGGAGCGTGCAGGCTGCAATGTTGTACACACAGGGAGATCCACAAGGAGCCACAAAAGGATCAGCACGAGTCGTCAATTCACCCCGTGTGTGGTCACCCAACCTACAAACACCTTCGGTTAAAAATAGTTTCCATCTTTAAACCGGTTCCTTTAAAAACAAAATATTCTCTGAATTGAGGGAGTTGCCAGAAGATTATTGTGGAATTGGTGTAATTATCTCTAACAAGCTACAATTTAGGAGTCATGGGGCCGAGTGCATAAGCCAGGAGTGCGGAGAACTCGTTGACTAAAACCTTTCGGCCGCAGGCAGAGCCCACAACCTCACCCTAGATGTCAAACACGACGTGAAGCGGACGCCAAAACAGGTGAGTCACCAGTGGAGCATGAGACACCTGAAAACCGAGTGGCACTTTAGATCCTGTCACACACGCTACACACTGTGCTGTTTCTAAACTGAGACACACAGCTGCCAAAACTCTGCTTTTAACATGACCTCTCATGCAGCCATGAGGCAGGGACAGAACGAGTCAGACACAGATTGAACATAGTTCATAGAACATAGAATATAAAACAGTGCACCACAGTAGAGGCCCACTCCCAGGGTCAGACACAGAGTGAAGCTCCCTCTACACCGTCCCATCACACACTCCTGGGGTCAGACACAGAGTGCAGCTCCCTCTACACCATCCCATCACACACTCCCAGGGTCAGACACAGAGTGAAGCTCCCTCTACACCGTCCCATCACACACTCCCAGGGTCAGACACAGAGTGAAGCTCCCTCTACACTGTCCCGTCACACACTCCCAGGGTCAGACACAGAGTGAAGCTCCCTCCACACTGTCCCATCACACACTCCCAGGGTCAGACACAGAGTGAAGCTCCCTCTACACTGTCCCGTCACACACTCCCAGGGTCAGACACAGAGTGAAGCTCCCTCCACACTGTCCCATTACACACTCCCAGGGTCAGACACAGAGTGAAGCTCCCTCTACACTGTCCCATCACACACTCCCAGGGTCAGACACAGAGTGAAGCTCCCTCCACACTGTCCCATCACACACTCCCAGGGTCAGACACAGAGTGAAGCTCCCTCTACACTGTCCCGTCACACACTCCCAGGGTCAGACACCTGGAGGTGAGGGGGATCCCCAATGGAAGTCCCTTTACAAGGGAGTCCTCCCCATGCACCTTGGGGATCTCGGCTGGAGGGTGCTGCATAAAGCGGTGCCCTGCAATAAGTTCTTCAGTCTGTACACGGATCTCCCAGCCGCGTGTCACTTCTGCGGGCTGGAGGAGACCGTGTACCACATGTACGTGGAGTGTGTGAGGCTGCAGCCCCTTTTCGCGTTTTTGCGTGGGCTGCTTCTCGCCTTCTGGTTGCATTTCAGTCCCACCCTATTTATATATGGTCATCCAGTAAGGAGGGGGGCACAGAGGGATGAGGATGTCCTTGTCAACTTGCTCCTGGGGCTGGCGAAAATTGCCATCCGTGGCTCCTGGAAAAGGGTGGCAGGAGGTTCTCCCCGGGCGGACTGCCTGGCTATGTTTAGGGGGTATGTTCGTGCCCGGGTGAACATTGAAAAGGAATACGCACAGTCCACGGCGACCGTAGAGGTGTTCCGGGACCGTTGGGCTCCGCGGGGTGTAAATGCCATCATTGATGAGGATGGCAATATATTGGTTTAAGATGTATTGTCTGTTTGTAGTGTAGTAAATATGTTAGTCACTGGGTTTGTAAATATTGTATAGCACCGACATTTGTAATAAAGAATTTTGTAAAAAAAAAAGGGTCAGACACAGAGTGAAGCTCCCTCCACACTGTCCCATTACACACTCCCAGGGTCAGACACAGAGTGAAGCTCCCTCTACACTGTCCCATCACACACTCCCAGGGTCAGACACAGAGTGAAGCTCCCTCCACACTGTCCCATCACACACTCCCAGGGTCAGACACAGAGTGAAGCTCCCTCTACACTGTCCCGTCACACACTCCCAGGGTCAGACACCTGGAGGTGAGGGGGATCCCCAATGGAAGTCCCTTTACAAGGGAGTCCTCCCCATGCACCTTGGGGATCTCGGCTGGAGGGTGCTGCATAAAGCGGTGCCCTGCAATAAGTTCTTCAGTCTGTACACGGATCTCCCAGCCGCGTGTCACTTCTGCGGGCTGGAGGAGACCGTGTACCATATGTACGTGGAGTGTGTGAGGCTGCAGCCCCTTTTCGCGTTTTTGCGTGGGCTGCTTCTCGCCTTCTGGTTGCATTTCAGTCCCACCCTATTTATATATGGTCATCCAGTAAGGAGGGGGGCACAGAGGGATGAGGATGTCCTTGTCAACTTGCTCCTGGGGCTGGCGAAAATTGCCATCCGTGGCTCCTGGAAAAGGGTGGCAGGAGGTTCTCCCCGGGCGGACTGCCTGGCTATGTTTAGGGGGTATGTTCGTGCCCGGGTGAACATTGAAAAGGAATACGCACAGTCCACGGCGACCGTAGAGGTGTTCCGGGACCGTTGGGCTCCGCGGGGTGTAAATGCCATCATTGATGAGGATGGCAATATATTGGTTTAAGATGTATTGTCTGTTTGTAGTGTAGTAAATATGTTAGTCACTGGGTTTGTAAATATTGTATAGCACCGACATTTGTAATAAAGAATTTTGTAAAAAAAAAGGGTCAGACACAGAGTGAAGCTCCCTCCACACTGTCCCATTACACACTCCCAGGGTCAGACACAGAGTGATGCTCCCTTTGCACTGTCCCATTACACACTCCCAGGGTCAGACACAGAGTGAAGCTCCCTCCACACTGTCCCATCACACACTCTCAGGGTCAGACACAGAGTGAAGCTCCCTCTATACTGCCTCATTACAAACTGATAGGGCATAGCTTAGACACCAGATACATTTTCTGAATGTGCAACTTTAACAGGTTAGGTGGGATGGGAAGTTGTGGAGGAGGCAGAAGAAATTCTGTACAGTTTGTCATATACTTGTAAATAAAATGGATTAAATTAGAAGAACATTTATTTAATTAAGTAAACCCATATTGCTGCCAAGTATTAAATAGAGAATTGACACAGTTGGCAATTTGAGGCATGCCAGGGATTCTCAGCTCCATTCTGTGCCAATCTGTACTGGGATCTCAGATCTTGAGTGACTGTTGGCATCATGACAATATGATCAAGGGGCTAGGATTCTGTATGTTCCAGGCAGTTGGCACTGCATGGCTTGACCATAAAATTATAAAACACAGGAGCAGAATTATGCCATTCGGCCCATTATCCCAATCTACTCCCCCATTCCACCGTTGATAACTTATTATCCCTCTCAACACCATTCTCTTGCCTACTTCCTTAATCTTTGATGCCCTTACTAATCAAGAACCTATGAACTGCTGTTTTAAATACACTGTGAGTAGGCAGAGAGGGAGTGAGTCACCAAAAGGCGGAGTCTGCAGTTTGAGGCCTGGATTTCAGTGTCCTGTTGTTGCATGACCCGGTGTCAAAACTATAGATCAAAGCCCAAAGTCAATGAGCCTGGATGTCAAGACCTGTAGGTCAAAGCGCCGGGCTGGAGTACCTGAAAGTCAGGGGCCCAATGTCTGCAAGTCAATTCCACAGGTCCACTGTTAAAACATTACTGCTGAAACCCTCCCAACCCTTGAGCACACCTAGGTGAAACATTGCCATAGAAAAGCAGCATCCAACATCAACCACCCTCACCACCCAGGCCATGCTCTTTTCTCACTGCTGCCATCAGGTAGAAGGTACAAGAGCCTCAGGACCCTTGCCACCAGGTTCAAGAAGTTACTACCCCTCAACCATCAGGCTTTTGAACAAAAGAGAATAACTGCACTCTTTTAAGGACTCTTTTATCTTGTTATTTTATGCCTGTTATTTATTGCTATTTATTTGTATCTGTATTTGCACAGTTTGTTGTTCATTGAGCCTGTTTACAGTTACTGTTCTATAGATTTGCTGAGTGTGCCCACAGAAAAGAATCTCAGGGTTGTATGTGGTGACATGCATCTGTGCTCTGATCATAAATTTCACTTTGAACTTTGAGTTATAGGGAAAGGTTAATTAGGTTAGAACTTTATTCCCTGGAGCACAGGAGAATGAGGAGAGATTTGATAGAGGTATATACAATTATGAAGGGTTTAGATAGGGTAAGTGCAAATGGGCTTTTGGTGAGACTAGACCTGGAGGTCATGAGTTAAGGGTGAAAGGTGAAGTGTTTAAGGGGAACCTGAGGGGGGACTTCTTCTCTCAGAGGTTAGTGAGATGCTGGTGGAAGTGGTAGGTATGGGCTCAATTTCAATATTTAAGGGAAATTTGGATAGGTACATGGATGGGAGGGGTATGGAGGGCTATGGTCAATGGGACTAGGCAGATTCATAGGACAGCATGGACTAGATGGGCTGAATGGCCTGTTTATGTGCTGTAGTGCTGTATCAATCTATGACCCTACAAGGCCATAAGACATACTGTAGGAGAATTAGGCCATTCAGCCCATCAAGCCTCCCCTGCCATTCCATCATAACTGAGTAATTATCCCTCTCTGCCACCATTCCCCATGATCTGATGCCTTCTGACACCATCCCCTCCTGGTCCCTCAAAGATGAGCAGTGGATACATGGTTGTGAATGGTTGCCACTCGCTGGAGGGAGTCAGCAGGCCAGGCAGCCCTGGAGGGGAGCTGGCTGAGATCCTCCATTGGGACTTGGGGCGGGAAACCCTGGATCCGATGAAGAATCTTGGCCCGGACTATCAACAGTTTGCTCCCCCTCCACTGATGTTACCCGACCTTATTTATTTATCTATTGTACTATAACGTGGCCCTTCCGGCCCTTTGAGCCACACCACCCAGCAATCTCTGATTTAACCCTAACCTAATCATGGGACAATCTACAATGATCGATTAGTCTACCAATCAGTATGTCTTTGGGGCTGTGGGAGGAAACAGGAGCACCCGGAGGAAACCTACGCAGTCACAGAAAGAATGTAAAAGCTCCTTACAGGCAGCAGTGGAAATTGAACCTGAGTCGCTGGTACCGTAGTATATAGGCATCCGTTAGTCTCATGAGACTATGGCTTTGCACCTTGGAAGGTCTCCAGGGCGCAGGCCTGGGCATGGTTGTATGGAAGACCGGCAGTTGCCCATGCTGCAAGTCTCCCCTCTCCACGCCACCGATGTTGTCCAAGGGAAAGGCATTAGGACCCATACAGCTTGGCGCCGGTGTCATCGCAGAACAATGTGTGATTAAGTGCCTTGCTCAGGGACAGAACACGCTGCCTCGGCCAAGGCTCAAACTAGCGACCTTCAGATCACTAGACGAACGCCTTAACCACTTGGCCACTACAGTACTGTGACCTGCCGAGTTTCTCCAGCATTTCTTGTGTGTTACTCTATAATCCACCATGTAGTGTAGTGGTGTGGTCTGAACCGAACGCAATACCCCAAGACAGCAGGCCGTTACCTTCTTGTCCTCGGTTCCGCTTTATTCCCTATCCGTTTACTGGGCTAGTGTTACACCAGAGCTTGGGGCTGTTTGGCCAGTTAGATCCACAATGGTGTTCACTGATCTTGAGTGAAAGAACCTCACTGAATTCTCCCCAGAGCCCTCCGCTGCGGACCTAATCAAAGCCAGCATAAACCTTGCCCACAAGAAACGTCAAACACTTGCCCTGAAACTTAAACATCCGTGGCTGTTGGAATGACCCTGAAACAGGGAATGGTTCCAGGAAAAAGTGCTCCAGATATTCCGTTAGTGAGACCGCACTTGGAATACTGTGTACAGTTGTGGTCGCGCTGTTATAGGAAAGATGTTATTAAACGAGAAAGAGTGTAGAAAAGACTTGTGAGAATACTGCCAGGACTTGAGGCCTGAGCTACAGGGAGAGGTTGGCCCGGCTAGGTCTCTATTCCTTGGTGTGGAGGAGAATGAGCGATGAAATTGTCGAGGTGTTTAAAATCATGGGAGGCAGAGATAGGCTGAATACACTCAGGGGAAGGGAATGAAAAAGCAGAGGGCAGAGTCTACCTCACTGTTTACCATCAGTGTCTTTTCTCTCTTTTTGCACTACTTACTTCATTTATTTTTTATATATATACTTCTTATTGTAATTTATAGTACTGTTTATTACGTATTGCAATGGTGAGGCCCTCCATAGGTCAGAGTCGACCATGGGTGCTGCATCGCGGCTGTCTCCGCAGTCTATACGCAAGACGGGGCAGAACAAGATGGAGAGCGAGCTGTTGCCCATGCAGCAGCCTCACCTTCTCCACCCCGCTGATAAACCCAAAGGAACGGCAGAGACCGATACAGCTTGGCACAAGTGGTGGGTGTCGCAGGAGCTGCCAGTCAGCTTTGAACTCAGCGTAGGACTGACTGACAGGATACAGTCGGAAGCCCTGGATGAACACAGAGGTGTACTCCCTACTAAAAGCCCAGACAGCTCTCAGAGAAGCCAGGAGGAATACCGTCCTAGGCAGGAAGAGAGCAAAGAATGCCTACACACAAAATATTCAGGAGCACCCGTTGGATAATTATTGCTGGCGAATAAGGCTGGTTATCACAGGCATTTCTGACGAAGCAGGGAAAAACAGCATCAGCTGTACCAGTGACACCTCCCTGCCTAATGCTCGAAGCAAACTTTATGCACATTTCAAGGCGTGCAACACAACGGCAGTCATCAGAGCTACCCACCACCATCCCGAGCTGAACAGCCACTGTCTGTTACAGCAGCAGACGTGCGGAGAACTCTGTGGGGAGTGTATTCCCGTAAGGCAGCTGGAGCCAGACAACATCCCAAGCCAAGTATTCAGGGAGAGTGTGCACACCAGCTCACTGACATCTTTAATGGATGTCTTTAACACTTCATTCACCCAGGCTGCTGTCCCCATATGCTTCAAATCAGCCACCATCATCCCTGGACTGGAGAACTCGACACCTTCAGAACTAAATGACCACTGTCTGGTGGCACTGACACCGATCATCATGAAGTGCTTTGAATGGCTGGTAATGGCACAGATCACAAACTCCATTCCTGCCACATAGACACTCACCAAATAGTGACAGAACCACTCTACAACAAACGCCATACATCTGTCGTTCAACTATTAAATATGCACATGCCACACCGAGAAAACAAGGACACATGTCAGAATGTTGTCTCTGGATATCAGTTCAGCATTCAACACCTTTGTCCCACAGACCTTGGTTGACAAACCCCTTCTGCTCGGCCTAAGTAAACCATTGTGCAAGTGGCTGTTGGACTTCCTAACGAACAGACCTCCGATGGTCAGAATGCACAGACACTCCTCCCTCACCATCATACTCAACAGGGCTATTGTGTCCAGTTCTGATCGTCTCATCGTAGGAAGGATGTGGAAGTTTTGGAGAGAGTGCAGGGGAAATTTACCAGGCATGCTGCCTGGATTAGAGAGCATGTCTGATGAGGACAGGCTGAGTGAGTTAGGGCTTTTCTCTTTTGGAACGAAGGCAGACGAGAGCTGACTTGACAGAAATGTACAAGGTGATAAGACACATAGTTAAAGTGGACAGCCAGAGACCTTTTCCCAGGGTGGAAATGGCTGGTTCGGGGTTTGGGGGTGAGAACGGAGGGGATAATTTCAAAGAAGAAAGTATGGGGGGGGGGTGGGATGTCAGAGGTAGGTTTTTTACATGGAGTGTGTGAAATGGCCTGCCAGGGCTGGTGGTAGAGGGAGATACATTGTGTAGGCATAAGGTTTTTAAGAGATTCTTAGATAGGCACATGGATGATAGAAAAATGGAGGGTTGTGTGTGTGGAGGGGGAGGGTTGGATTGGTCTTAGAGTAAGTTAAAAGGTCAATACAACATTATAGGGCAATATTACATTGGCTGTAATGTTTTATGTTCTATGTTTAAACCTCTCTCCATAACTCAATCCCTCGAGTCCCAGCACTCCTCTGCACTCTTTCCAGCTAAGTTGTATTTTCCCTACGTCAGGGTGACCAAAACGGAACACAATATTCCAAATGTCTGTTAAGCCCCGACTCCAAGATTCAGTGCCCTGGCTGACGAAGGCCAGCGCGCCAGATGCCTTCTTCGCCACCCTGTCTAACTGCGACACCACTTTCAGGGGGAACTGTTCGGGTTTCCCTATTATAGGAAGAATGTCGAGGCTTTGGACAGGGTCCTGGAGCAGTATGCTGCCTGGATTAGGGGGCACGTGCTCCAACAAGAGGCTGGACAAAGTTGGGTTGTTTACTCGGGAGCAGTGGAGGCTGAGGGGGGATTGGATCGAGGTCTGTAAGAGAGGCGTATATCGGGTAGACAGTCAGTATCGCTTTCCCAGGGTATAAACGCCTAATACCAGAGGGCATGCACCTAAGGTGAGAGGGGGGGTAATTTCAGAGGAGATGTGAGGGGCAAGTTTTTTACACAGAGAGTGGTAGGTGCCTGGAATGAGCTACCTGGGGTGGTGGTAGATGCAGATACATTGAGACATTTAGATAGACACATGAATGTGAGGGAAATGGAAGGATAGGGACATTGTGGAGCCTAAGGGATTAGTTGATTATTAATTTATTCAGTTCGGCACAACATTGTGGACCGAAGGGCCTGTTCCCGTTCTACGTTCTATGCTTTATGTACAACCAAGGCTGAGGGGCCGAATGTCCTTGTCCTTTTGCCGTTTACCAGACTGCAAGTGAGGTTTGAACCGGGCCCTGCTGCTGTCTCATCAGCTGGAGGGGTCGAGCAGATACTAAGGGGTAAGGCTAAGCTGGCGTGGAGAGTTGCGGGGGTGGGGGTTTATATAAATCAACAGACCCTGGAGAATGTTACAGGCTGGAATCCAATGTGTTGTCCTGTGCACTGGGAAGTTGGCTGTACGCTACTACGTTTACAACCACAGCTGCACGAAACAGGGCCTTTCCTGAACGCTTTACTGAAAACCCCTGTCAGGAACTCACAACAGCCAGAGGGGTGGGTGTTCTCTGCTCTCCAAGTTTGAGATTCAACACGGCCGTCAGGCAGTGTGTGGGAGGGCCGGCCCAGCCTTCCCTGGGGGCAGGCAACAGCACCGTTTGTAAAGTGATCACGCAGACCATGTCTCCTTCCAGCTCACCTTTCCAAACCTGTTCCCCTCCCCGCACAGCGACGCATTCCCTGCCCGCTGCTACATTAGCAGTTCGCTGGCTAGCTTCCCAGTCCTCCCCTGTGTGGGGGCGAGCGTTTGATAGGCAGCAGTCAGGCCCTGCGAAGAGATGAGTGATTGTGCAAGAGTGCTAGAGAACACACTGACAATGCAGGCAGCAGACCTGTGCACATAGTCAGAAACTTAGCACAGACCTGTGAACCTACAGTCAGAGCCTCACAGCAAACCTGTACACGTACATTCAGAAACTTAGCACAGACCTGTGAACCTACAGTCAGAGCCTCACAGCAAACCTGTACACGTACATTCAGAAACTTAGCACAGACCTGTGAACCTACATTCAGAAACTTAGCACAGACCTGTGAACCTACTGTCAGAGCCTCACAGCAAACCTGTACACGTACATTCAGAAACTTAGCACAGACCTGTGAACCTACATTCAGAAACTTAGCACAGACCTGTGAACCTACAGTCAGAGCCTCACAGCAAACCTGTACACGTACATTCAGAAACTTAGCACAAACCTGTGAACCTACATTCAGAAACTTAGCACAGACCTGTGAACCTACTGTCAGAGCCTCACAACAAACCTGTACACATACAGTCACAAACTTTCCACAGACCTGTGTACCTACAGTCAGAAAGTTACCACAGACCTGTGTACATACAGTCAGAAACTTACCATGGACCTGTGTACCTACAGTCAGAGCCTCACATCAAACCTGTGCACATGCAGTCAGAATATCACCACAGACATGTGCATGTACTGTCAGAATGTTACCGTAAACCTGTTCATACACAGTCAGAACCTCACAATTGACCTGTACGCATAGAGTCAGAGCATCACAGCAAAGTTGTGCACAGTTATCACAGACCTGTGCACATACCGTCAGAACCTCATAGCAGACTTATGGGTGTACAAACAAACCTCACATTAACGGTGTGTGCACGTACAGGCGGTAACTCGCCACAAGATATGCAACCTCACAACAACACTACGAATTAGTTGTTTCTACCAAGAGAGTAGTAAAATACAAGAACATGTAATACATGTAATATCTTCCCCCAACACCAAATACAAGGGACCCTCACTGGGAGACACACACACTGACCCTCACTGGGGGAAGGTCCCAGACACACTGACCCTCACTGGGGGACGGCCCCACACACACACTGACCCTCACTGGGGGACGGTCACACACCCACACTGACGCTCACTGGGGGACAGTCCCACACACACACTGACCCTCACTGGGGGACGGTCCCACACACACACACTGACCCTCACTGGGGGACAGTTCCACACACAAAAACACTGACCCTCACTGAGGGACGGTCACGCACCCACACTGACCCTCACTGGGGGATGGTCCCACACACACACACTGACCCTCAATGGGGGACAGTCCCACACACAAAAACACAGACCCTCACTGGGGGACGGTCACGCACCCACACTGACCCTCACTGGGGGATGGTCCCACACACAAAAACACTGACCCTCACTGGGGGACAGTCCCACACACACACTGACCCTCACTGAGGGACGGTCCCACACACACACAGTGACCCTCACTGGGGACCGTCCCACACACACACACACCCTCACTGGTGGAAGGTCCCACACCCACACTGACCCTCGCTGAGGAACGGTCCCACACACACACTGACCCTCACTGAGGGACGGTCACACACCCACACTGACCCTCACTGGGGGATGGTCCCACACACACGGACCCTCACTGGGGGACAGACCCACACACACACTGACCCTCATTGGGGGACAGACCCACACACACACTGACCCTCGCTGAGGGACGGTCCCACACACACGGACCCTCACTGGGGGACGGTCCCACACACACACTGACCCTCACTGGGGGACATTCTCACACCCACACTGACCCTCACTGGGGGACGGTCCCACACACGCACTGACCCTCACTGTGGGACGGTCCCACACACACACTGACCCTCACTGGGGGACAGTTCCACACACAAAAACACTGACCCTCACTGAGGGACGGTCACGCACCCACACTGACCCTCACTGGGGGACATTCTCACACCCACACTGACGCTCACTGGGGGACGGTCCCACACACACGGACCCTCACTGGGGGACAGTCCCACACACACACTGACCCTCACTGTGGGACGGTCCCACACACACACTGACCCTCACTGGGGGACAGTTCCACACACAAAAACACTGACCCTCACTGTGGGACGGTCCCACACACACACTGACCCTCACTGTGGGACGGTCCCACACACACACACTGACCCTCACTGGGGGACAGTTCCACACACAAAAACACTGACCCTCACTGAGGGACGGTCACGCACCCACACTGACCCTCACTGGGGGATGGTCCCACACACAAAAACACTGACCCTCACTGGGGGACAGTCCCACACACACACTGACCCTCACTGAGGGACGGTCCCACACACACACAGTGACCCTCACTGGGGACGGTCCCACACACACACACACCCTCACTGGTGGAAGGTCCCACACCCACACTGACCCTCGCTGAGGAACGGTCCCACACACACACTGACCCTCACTGAGGGACGGTCACACACCCACACTGACCCTCACTGGGGGATGGTCCCACACACACGGACCCTCACTGGGGGACAGACCCACACACACACTGACCCTCATTGGGGGACAGTCCCACACACAAAAACACTGACCCTCACTGGGGGACAGTCCCACACACACACGGACCCTCACTGGCAGATGATATTTTAAACTAAATCTCTTCTGCTGGAACATGACCCATATCCATCCATTCCCTGCAGTGTCTAACAGCCTCTTAAACACCTCTATTGTATCTGCTTCCATCATCATCTTTGGCACCCCATTCCAGGCACCCACATATAGAGTCACCGAGTAGTTGAACAGTACTGCACAGAAACAGGCACTTTGGCCCATCTAGTCCATGCTTACTTGGTCTTCTCCTCAGTCCATTAATCCACACCCAGACCACAGCCCTCCACGCTCCTCCCATCATGGTACCTACCCAAACTTCTCTTAAATATTGAAATCCAACTCACGTCCACCAGTTCCACTGGCAGCTCGTTCCACACTCTCACCCCATCTGAGAGAAGAAACTCCACTTCATGTTCTCCTTAAATACCAAACACGAAAAAATCTGCAGATACTGCAAATCCAAAGCAACACACACAAAATGCTGGAGGAACTGAGCAGGCCAGGCAGCATCTACGGAAAAGAGTAAACAGCTGACTTTTTGGGCCAAGACCCATCATCAGGACTCTTCTCCTTACATATTTCACCTTTCACCCTTAACCATCCTCCAAGAGGACCACAGCCTTGTCAATGGGTTTGGAGGCTAGTGTGCCTGAATGATCTGGAGAGCTATGTTGGCTGGAATCAGGGCTTTATGGCTTTGGCTCTTGGTAAGGTCACCCATGTCAGTCAGCTCAAAGGGTAGAGGCCAGACTAAGAGTGGTCCACCGGTCCTCCAGGTTCGATGGCTCAGCTCAGGGTTGACAAACCGGACTGGTAAAATGAAATTGTTACAGGAACAGCAATGAAGGTTCCTGAGTCTCCACCCCAGACCTGCACGATGGACAGTGGTGAAAACCCAGAGGAAGCTATTGACACGATGCAGGAAGCCCTGAACTCTGCCAGAGGTGGAGGACTTTCACTGCTGCCCTAAATGCCAGTGGTGTAATGGGCAAAAGTAAGTATCCTTAACCCATGCTTGAATTTCCAGCATCTGCAGAATTCCTGTTGTTCACCCTTAACCCATGACCTCTAGTTCTAGTCTCATCCAACCTCAGGAAAAAGCCTTTTGAATTTCCTTTAAACTTATCCCCTCTCCCCTTAAATGTATGCCCTCAAGTACTTGACATTTCTACCCCAGGAAAAAGACTCTGAATGTCCACTGTATTTATTCTTCTCATAACTTTATAAATGCATCTTCAAGTTCAAGTTTAATTGTCATTCAACCATACATAAATACCTATGAATACAGCCAAATGAAACAGCATTCTTCTGGGAGCCAAGGTACAAAACACAGTACCGACAGTCATACATAGCACAAAGAATATATAAGAAAGCAGTAAACATCCAGTCACACTAAAATTATAACGTAGCCCAAGCCCGAGTCCATGGATGTTATCAGCAAGAACAAGCCCACAGCAGTCTACAGACGAACGCAATCCAGTTTGTCTTTCACTGAGCGAACAGTAGAGGGCAGCACCGATGCCCGCATTGATGCCACACCAACCTGCCCCCATTGTCACCTCTCCCGTGCGGCTGAAACAAGCGATACTGTGGCATGAGGCCTGTTGCGCGCTACAACCGCAGCCACACCGCTTTCCCGCTGTTGGTCCCACCAATAAACCAACGAACCGCTTTGCAGCATTCTTAATTGTAATATTGTCTGTGTCCTCCAGCTCGTCAGGCAGCATGATCCAAACGTTCACCACATCTTCAGGAGGACGTCAGTGGGTCCCGGGAATGGAGGTCAGTGTGGGAAGAAGGCAGGAAGGATAGTGACCAAGCAACCACTGGTCAGCTTGTCCTGGGGTCAAAAGTCTGTGCGAGTTCAGAGTTTAAGGCCTGGAGTTCGAGATCCGACCTCTGACACAGGTAACAATAGGCAAGCTTTATTTTATTGTCTAGAAATCTTTAGTCCTTAATTCAGTGCAGGCAGGATGGTACTTAAAGTAGTGGAATGCTCCTCCTGTAAGATGTGGGATTCCAGGATACCTAGCAGTCTCCCTGATGACTAACGTTTGTGAGAAATGGCATCCGACTCCAGCTCCTCACTGACCAGGTCAAGGACCTGGAGCTGGAACTGGATATACTCAGGATCATCCAGGAGTCTGAAAACCTTATGGGTGAACGCTTCACTGAGGCGGTCACACCCAGAGTGCAGTCTTCTGATTGTGGATGGGTGGCCATGGGGAGAAGAAATAGGATTAAAAAGGCAGCGCAGGGTTTCCCTGTGGCTATTCTCAACAACAAATATACCCCTTCAGATACTGCTGGGGGCGGTGGGGTGGTGATCTATGAGGACACAGCAGCTGCAGCCAGGCCCTTGGCACGGTGGCCAATTCTGAGGCTCAGCAGGGAAGGGTAAACTTAGGTAGAGCAATGACAATAGAAGACTCAATAGTTAAGGGGGTGGGTAGGAGGTTCTGTGGCCGCGAAAGAGATGCCAGGATGGTGTATTGCCTCCCAGATGCTGGGGTCCAGAACGTCTCAGAGCGGCTGTAGAATATTCTTAAGGGAGAGGGTGGGCAGCCAGAGGTTGTGGTATACATTGGCACCAATGATATAAGTAGAAAGGGGGGAGAGTACTAGTCAGAGCAGGGTGATAGCACAGATGAATGAGTAGCTAAGCAACTGGTGCTTGGGGCAGGGTTTCAGATTCTTGGATTATTGGAACCTCTTCTGGAGCAGGGGTGACCTGCACAAGAGGGGCATTTTGCACCTAAGCTGCAGCCTTTCAACATTCAATAGGTTTCATTCTCCTAAACTCTAGCGAGTGCAAGCCCAGAGCCATCAAAAGCTCCTCATACGTTAATCCTTTCTGTCCCGTGATCATTCTGGTGAACCTCCTCTGGACTCTCTCCGACACATCTCGGATCGAGTCCTGAGCATTCTGAAGTGGGAGGGTGAACAGCCAGAGATCATGGTCCATGGGGGGGTGGGGGGGCTGGTGGTGGGATCAGTGACATAGGTAGGAAGAGTGACGAGCTTCTGTAAAGTGGGTTCAGGGAGTTAGGTGCCAAGTTAAAAGACAGGGCCTCCAGGGTTGTGACCTCAGGGTTGCTACCGGTGTCACATGCCAGTGAGGCCAGAAATAAGATGATCATACAGTTTAACACATGGAGAAGGAGCTCATATAAGAGGGAGGGCATCAGATTTTTGGATCATTGGGCTCTCCTCCAGGGAAGGTGGGACCTGTACAGAAGAGATGGTTTGCAGCTGAACTGGAGAGGGAGTTCCAGGAGGTTTGCTAATGCTGAATGGGGGAGGGCATTTAAACTAGGGTTGCAGAGGGAGTGTCAGAACAGATAGTGGAGAGTTTGTAGAGACAGATCTTATTAAGACCTCAAAGTCAAGACTCAAAAGGTTGAGCATGGTGCAGCTAATGTCCTGAGCTGAAGATATTTCAAAGTAAGGAGCATTGCTGGAGAGGCAGGTGAGCGCAGGGCATGCATCAGCGTGTGGAATTATATCGTAGCCATTAGTGAGACTTGGTTGCAGGAGGAGCAGGACTGGCAGCTCAGTGTTCCGGGGTTCTGTTGCTCCAGACATGACGGAGCAGGAGGGATTAAGGGATTAGTTTTACTTGTCGTGGAAAATGTCATGGCAGTGTTCCGTCAGGACAGACTGAAGAGGCATTATGGGTGGAGATGAGGAATAAAAAAGATACTGACTACATTAATGGGACGATACTATAGACCGCCCTACAGTCGGCAGGATTTAGAGGAACAAATATTTATAGAGATCGGAGACTGTTGCAAAAAACATAAGGTTGATATAGTAGGTGATTTTAACTTTCCATGTACTAACTGGGAATCCCATACTGTAAAAGGACTAGATGGGATAGAGTTTGTCAAATACGTTCTGGTCTCCTCACTACAGGAAGGATGTGGAAACCATAGAAAGAGTGCAGAGGAGATTTACGAGGATGTTGCCTGGATTGGGGAGCATGCCTTATGAGAATAGTTGGCCTTTTCTCCTTGGAGCGACAGAGGATGAGAGGTGACCTGATAGAGGTGTATAAGATGATGAGAGGCATTGATCGTGTGGATAGTCAGAGGCTTTTTCACAGGGCTGAAATGGCTGCCACAAGAGGTTTAAGGTGCTGGGGAGTAGGTACAGAGGAGATGTCAGGGGTAAGTTTTTTACGCAGAGAGTGGTGAGTGCGTGGAATGGGCTATCGGCAATGGTGGTAGAGGCAGATACGATAGGGTTTTTTAAGAGATTTTTGGATAGGTACGTGGAGCTTAGAAAAATAGAGGGCTGTGGGTAAGGCTAGTAATTTCTAAGGTAGGGACACGTTCAGCACAACTTTGTGGGCCAAAGGGCCTGTATTGTGCTGTATGTTTTCTATGTCTCGATGAGAGTTTCCTTAACCAGTACATAGAAGTTCCAACAAGAGAGCGAGCAATACTTGATCTGCTATTAGGGAATGAGACAGGGCAGCTGACAGTGGTTTGTGTAGGGGAACACTATGCATCTAGTGATCATAATGCCATTAGTTTCAAAGCAAGTATGGAATAAAAAAGGTCAAGTCCGCAGGTTGAATTCTAAATTGGAGAAAGGCCAATTTTGATGGTATCAGAAGGGATCTGGCAAGTGTGGATTGCGACAGGCTACTTTCTGGCAAAGATGTACTTGGTAAGTGGAATGCCTTCAAAAGTGAAATTTTGTGAGTACAAAGCTCCTATGTGCCTGTAGAATTAAAGATAACAGGTTTAGGGAACATTGATTTTCAAGAGATATTGAGGGTTTGGTTAAGCAAAAACGGAGATGCATGGCAGGTATAGACAGGTAGGAATAAATGAGGCACTGACAGAGTCTGATAAATGCTACCAAACACTTAAGAAAGAAATCAGGGTTGTTAAAAGAAGAAATGAAGTTGCTCTAGCAGACAAGGCAAAAGAGAATCCTAAAGGATTCTACAGATATGTTAAGAGCAAAATGATTGCAAGGGACAAAACTGGTCCTCTGGAAGATCAGTTTGGTAATCTGTGCCTGGACCCAAATGAGATGGAAGAGATATCACGTGGGTTATTTGCATCTGTATTTACTTGGGAAACAGACACGGAGACTATGCAACTGAGGCAAAGCAGAAGCGAGGTCATGGACTCTATACAGATTACAGAGGAGGGGGTATTTGTTGTCCTGAGGCAAATTAGGGTGGACAAATCTCCGGAGCCTGCCAATGTGTTCCCTCAGTTCTTGTGGAAGGCAAGTGCAGAAATTGCAGGGGCCTTAGCAGAGATATTTAAATCATCTTTAGTGACAGGTGAGGTACCGGAGGATTGGAGGATAGCTAAACTTGTTCCACTGTTTAAGAAAGGCACTGAAAACAAACCAGGAAATTATGGGAAAGTTATTGAAAGGTGTTCTAAGGGACCTGATATATACGTATAGACATGGACTGATTAGAGATTGTCAGCATGGCTTTGTGCATGGTAGGTCATGTCTAACCAATCTTATAGAGTTTTTTGAGGAAGTTACCAGGAAAGTTGATGAAGGCAAGGTAGTGGATGTTGTCTACTTGGACTTCAGCAAGGCCTTTGACAAGGTCCCACGTGGGAAGTTGGTCAAGAAGATTCAGCTGCTCAGCATTCAAGATGAGGTAATACATTGGATTAGACACTGGCTTTGTGGAAGAAGTCAGAGAGTGATAGTAGATGATTGTCTCTCAGACTGGAGGCCTGTGACTATGGAGTGCCACAGAGATCGGTGCTGGGTCCATTGTTATTTGTTATCTATATCAATGATTTGGATGATAATTTGCTTAACTGGATCAGCAAATTTGCAGATGACACCAAGATTGGGAGTGTAGTGAATAGTGAGGAAGATTATCAGAGCCTGCAGTGGGATCTGGGCCAGCTGGAAAAGAGGGCTGAAAAATGGCAGATGGAATTTAATGCAGGCAAGAATGAGGTGTTGCACATTGGTAGGACCAGCCAGGGTACGTAACACACAGTGAATGGTAGGGTACTGAGCAGAGCAGTAGAACAAAGGGATGTAGGTCCATAACTCATTGAAAGTGGTGTCACAACAGTTGTAAACAACACTTTTGGCACAAGTGCCTTCATAGATTAAAGTACTGAGTTCAGGAGACGGGGTATTTTATTGAAGTTGTACAAGATGATAGTGAGGCCTAATTTGGAGTTGGTGTGCAGTTTTGGTCACCTACCTACAGGAAAAATGTAAATAAGGTTGAAAGAGTACAGAGGAAGCTAACAAGGATGTTGCCGAGAGCGGAGGACTTAAGTTATAAGGAAAGATTGAATAGGTTAGGACCTTATTCCTTGGAATGTAGAAGATTGAGGGGAGAATTGATAGAGGTATTCAAAATGATGACGGTTACAGCCAGGGTAAATGCAAGCAGGCCTTTTCCACTGAGGCTGGATGGGATTACAACTAGAGGTCATGGCGAAAGGTGAGAAGTTTAAGGGGAACATGAAAGGAGACTTCTTCACTTAGAGGGTTGTGAGAGTGTGGAATGAGCTGTCAGCACAAAGTGGTGTGTAGAAGCTCGATTTCAATATTTAAGAGAAGTTTGGGTAGGTGCATGGAGGTCTACGGTCCTGGTGCAGGTCGATGGGATTGGGTAGTTTAGATGGATGACGGGGACTGAATGGGCTGAAGGGCCTATTTCTGTACTGCACTTTCCTAGGATTCTATGACTGTATGACCAACACTTCTTAGAAATGGTACCCAAAACTGCTTACAATATTCCAAATGCAGCCTGACCAATGCCTTATAAAGCCTCAGCATTACATCCTTGCTGTTATATTCTAGTCATCTCAAAATGAACACCAACATTGCCTTGCCTTTGGACTGCTGATGGTTTCACTTTCTGATGGAGTCCATGTCTGGAATTAAGATCAATGTCTGCTGAGCATAATGAACCAGCTGTTGAAACATAAGACAATAAGACACAAGAGCAGAATTAGGCCATTCAGCCCATCGAGTCTGCTCCATCATTCAATCATGGCTGATTTATTATCCTTCTTAACCCCATTCTTCTGCATTTCTGTTCGAAATGCAGAAGAACAGTAGGGGGGAGGAGAGAGGAGAAGATGGTGGCGTGACGCAGCTCGCAGCAGACACTCTGGTGGTGATGGCTGTTATTTGTCAAGTAGGGTGCCGTGCACAATCCTGATTTGATGGAGACAGACGTGAGAGCACGAAGGAACATCTGGTGAAACTTCTGAAATGTCTGCTTCGCTGCTGCTGCTACTGTGTGGTCCAGAATCTCCGGAGGGGAAGGCCCCGAGTCCTCGGCTTTGCTTGTTGCTCAGCGGCCGGGGCGGGGTCGAAGCGCTCGGCAGAGGATCGTGCCGATGGTGCTCGGTGTCAGAGGGCTGGTCGGAGGCTCGAAGTTTTCGGACGGACTCAGAGTCTGCTGCGGTCGGGTGCTTCCAGGGTGCTGCATTGGCAAGTTTGCGACGTTTGGAGGTTCATGGCAGGGAGAGTTTCTCCCTTCTACCGTCTGCGTGAGGTGATGGGGCTATCGGGACTTGAGACTTTTTTTTACTGTGCCCATGGTCTGCTCTTTATCAAATGATGGTATTGCTTTGCACTGTTGTAACTATATGTTATAATTATGTGGTTTTGTCAGTTTTAGTCTTGGTTTTCCTGTGTTTCTGTGATATCATTCTGGAGGAACATTGCATCATTTCTTAATGCATGCATTTCTAAATGACAATAAACGAGGACTGAATGTCCTCATAATCTAAAAAAAAGGATGTCCTTCTATTCTGAGGCTGGGCCCTTTGGTCCTAGACTCACCCATTGTAGAAAACATTCTCTCCACATCCACCCGGTCAAGGCCTTTCAGTATTAAATAGGTTTCAATGAGGTCTCCCTTCATTCTTATAAACTCCAATGAGTATGAGCCTAGAGTCGTCAAATGCGCCTCATATATTAACCCTTTCATTGCTGGAATCATTCTCAAGAACTTCCTCTGTACCTTCTCCAATGCCAGCTTATTTTGTATTATATAAAGGGTCCAGGACTATTTATAATATTCCAAGTGGACATCGTAGTGGATTGTGATACCCACAATGCTCCAACTGGATGTCCACTTCCACACTATCTAGACCATTCAATATTTGATTGGTTTCAGTGAGAACCCCCTGGTGAATACAGGCAGTGATATGAAGCAAATCATTCAGGCAAGATCCAACTCAAACATGATCTGAGGGTACACCTGAACTAATACAATGCTGAGCCTGGCTGGAACTGCGGGACCAGACCCAACTCAAAAATGTTCAGAGGGTACATCTGACCAATGTTTCCCCTAATTTTTTTTTTACAGCTGCATAGACCAACCATTGTTCTGAGCAGGATATCTTTACACCACCTGAAAACTGTGTGGCACTTTATATTAACATTATATAAAAGAAAATTCCAGCTGCATGGCAACGAAGGCTATGTGCGTGGGAGCATTTCAGCTACTGTGTGGCCACGCACCCACACAGCTAGGAGGGAACAGTGCATCTGACTCAATAAAATGCTGGGCCTGATAGGATCCAACCTAAACACAATCAGAAGGTACATCTGACACAATAAGCCACATTGCTGGTTCCTGTCAGGTTAGTATGGAGAGCCAGGCTCCATCCCCTGAACTCTGAGCAACAGGTTACTGCAAGCATAAACAAGCTTCCAACACAACATCTGGAATGGCTCACCCACTGCTCAGCTGCTGAGCCTGTTTAGCCGGCCCTCGCACCCTCGCACTCCACCCTCACACCTGTGTAATTGCCCATCTGTAAGCTGAGGTCACTGCTCTGGACCCGGGTGTTCGCCTCAAGCTTTACAATCCTGAGATCACTACTCACCACCGATCCTTCATCATAACATCTTTTATTAATCCCATCTGTCCCACTGCTCAATGTGACCACAGCTGATCTACACTGCCCTCACTCTCTCTCTCTCTCCCTCTCTCCCTCTCTCTCTCCCTCTCTCTCTCTCTCTCTCTCTCTCTCTCTCTCTGCCAGATCGCCGGGACCCTCAATCCCTCAGTCCTGAGGCAAAGTTTTGACCTGAATCATCGACACTTCCTTTTCCCCTACAGATTCTGCTCGACTACTGAATTCCTCCAGCAGATTGTTTGTTACCCTCAGTTCCTCGAACTTTCAAAACATTTATCTATCTGCACCCTAAATATACCCAGTCCCCACCTCAGTGGTAGAGAGCTCCTGGGATTGACTCCCTCTGAGAGAAGACAGTTCCACACACCACACACCTCAATCTTAAATGACGGGGTTTTGTTCTGTAAATATGTCTCACGGTGATTCACGCTATTCAGTACATACCAATATCTACCCTGCCTAGAGCCTTTAGGATCTTGTATATTTAAATGTGGTCACCCCTCATTCTCGTAAACTCAAGCATACATGCCAGTGACTTGAACTACTGTTTGTGCTCATTTCTGGTTGCCTCATTAAAGGAAGAACATGGAAGCTTTAGAAAGGGTGCAGAGGAGACTTGCACCGATACTGTCTGGATTAGACAGCACGTCATAAGGAAAGTCTGAGCGAGCTAGGAATTTTCTATTTGGTGCAAAGGAGAATGAGAGGTGGCTTGATAGTGGTGTACAAGATGATAAGAGGCATGAACAGATGGAGATATTTTTTCAGGGCAGAAATGGCTAACAAAATGGGACATAAATTTAAGGGGAATGAAATAAAATATAGAGGGAGATGTCAGCGGTAGGTATTTTGCACAGAGAGTGGTGGGTGCTGCCAGGGGTGGTGGTAAAGACAGATACATTAGGAATATTTAAGAAAGAGAAGGGTTTGATTGATCTTGCAGGAGGTTAAAGGGTTGGCACAACATTGTGGGCTGAAGGGCCTGTACTATTTACAATCTTTGCAACAAAAGAACACAATGAAAGTAAAAGAAAGTAAAATAAATCCATTTTAGAGCAAAGTGACCAAAGTGGTCACAGTGTTGCTAAACTGTAGTGATTAGGGTTGTGTCAGTTGGTTCAAGAACCAAATGATTGAAGTGAAGCTTCAGTTCTTATGGGACTTTGGGCTTCTGTACCTCCAGGAACGTGGAACACGGCACAGGACAGGCCCTTCGGCCCGCACTGTTGTGCTGAATTCATTAAAAGAGTAATCAGATGCACTTCTTCCTGCATATCCATATGCCCAAGTAAGAGCTTCGTAAACAGCCCTATCATAATTGCCTCCCCTTAGCGGTACATATCACCAAAAATCTATCCTGGTCCAACATACTGATGTCAGGGTCAGGGAGTAACACCAGGGCTTCTACTTGCTCAGGAGGCTATACAAATTCAGCATGTCCCTGTGGACCCTTACCAATGTTTATTGATGCACAATAAAAAGCATCCTCTGTAGACGCATCACAGCTTGGTTTGGCAACTGCTCAGGCTGTAACCACAAGAAACCGCAGAGAGTTGTGGACACATCACAGAAACCAATTTCCCCTCCACAGACTCTGTCTACACTTCCCACTGCCTCAGTGAAGCAACCAGCAGAATCAAAGACCCCAAACACCCCTGACATTCTCTCTTCTCCCCTCTCCCACCAGGCAGAAGATACAAAAGCTTGAAAGCACATGGCATTAGGCCTATGGGCAGCTTCCACCCCACTGTTATAGAACATTCCCCAGTCCGATAAGAAAGGCTCTTGATCTCCTAGTCTACCTCATTGTGATCGTGCTCCTTGTCGTTTGCCTGCACTTTCTCTGTAGTTGTCACATTCTTTTCTGCATTGTTAAAGATAAATAGATAGAGTGGATAGCCAGCGCCTCTTCCCCAGGGCACCACTGCTCAGTACAAGAGGACATGGCTTTCAGGTAAGGGGTGGGAAGTTCAAGGGGAATATTAGAGGAAGATTTTTTACTCAGAGAGTGGTTGGTGAGTGGAATTCACTGCCTGAGTCAGTGGTGGAGGCAAATACACTAGTGAAATTTAAGAGACTACTAGACAGGTATATGGAGGAACTTAAGGGGTGGGTTATATGGGAGGCAAGGTTTAAGGGTTGGCACAACATTGTGGGCTGAAGGGCCTGTACTGTGCTATACTATTCTATGTTCTATGTTATTATTTCACTTTATCCTACCCCAATGCACTGCGTAATGATCTATCTGTAATCACAATTGCAAGGCAAGATTTTTACTGTATATGACAATAATAAACCAATACCAATATTGATAGCCCCATTCATTCTGGCAAAAAATGTGTTCCACACATCTCCATTGAACTATCTCCTCTCATCTTAAATTCATGCCCTCTAGTATTAGACATTTCAACCCTGGGATAAAGATACTGGCTGTCAATCTATGCCCCCCATAATCTTATGAACCCCTCAGCCTACGCCACTCCAGAGAAAACAATCCAAGTTTGTTCAACCTGTCCTTGTCGCCCATGCCATCTAATCCAGGCAGCATCCTGGTGAACCTCTCCTGCACCCTCTCCAGACCATCCACATCCTTCCTATAGTGGGGCAGCCAGAAATGAAAGCAATACTCCAGATGCAGTCTAAGCTGCCATATAACTTCCCTACACTTGAACTCAATTCCTCAGAACACCACTGGTCACAGACCTCCAGTCAGAATAAGCCCCATCAACTAATATTCCTTGTCTTCTATGGACAAGTCAATGCTGAATTCAAATGGTCCAGTCACCATGGATACTATGCATCTGAATCTTCTGGATAAGCCTACCATAAGGAATCTTATCAAACACCTTACTACGTACCATGAGAACATCATCCACAGCTCTATCTTCATCATCAATTCATTGTTTAGGAGAACAAACATGGGGTTCTGTGGACGAAAATGAGATTCCTGGATGGTAGGTTGCCTTCGAGTTGCTAGGGTCAGTGTTCAACAACAGTCTAAAGTGGGAGGGTGAACAGTGGAAGTCATGGTGCATGTTGGTGCCAATGATTTGGGTAAGAAAAAGAAGGGGGTCCTCAAGTTGGGTAGAAAACAGAAAAACAGGACCTCAAGGGTAGTAATCTCTGGATTGCTCTCCGTGCCACATGCCAGTGAGGGTAGGAATAGGGTGATCTGGCAGTTGAATCAGTGGCTGTGGATTTGGTGCAGGAAGCAGTGTTTCAGATTTCTGGATCACTGGGATCTCTTCTGGAGAAGGTTATGACCTGTACACAAAGGACGGGTATTCCTGAACCCGATGGGGACCGATGCCCTCGTGGGCATATTTGCTGGAACTGTTGGGGAGAGTTTAAACTACGTTAACAGGTGATGGGAGCCAGCGAGGTCAGAGGACGGTTCACTTGGTGTGATGCTAGATGCAAAGTGTAGAGAGTGTGTGAGGAAGGATAGGCAAATGTGCACCTTGTAAGCCCAGGTGTATATATATATATGCTCTGCCCTGCCTCGAACCACAGGTACATCCACCTGTGTACCTTGTCTAACTACAGGTAATTGCGTCCATGTAATCACAGGTGCAGCCAGCTGTGGAGTACATGTTACAACATGTGTTGTAACATACATAACATGACTTGCTGTGCGTGCAGAGTGCAGACACCTCTGACGATCCTGTTTTTCCTGCCCTGTGGTTTACTGTGGTATGAATCTGGTAGGGGGGGAGCTCCCCTCAGCAAACCCACACCCGTGGAAGGACATTTTCCCATGAACAGCCTGTCAGCCCATCTCCGAGCTTAAAGCGGCCTCGCACGGGGCAGAATGATCTCCTGAGACCTACAGGCATTCCTGACTTCAGAACCGGGGTTACTTTCACTGACAGATCGTGAGATTTGTCGTTTTGCTACAAGAGTACAGTGCAAAATATACCATAAATTACACTGGGAAATAAGTAGACGGAGCAAAATGAGAGCAAAAATAGTGATGTACATGGGGTCGTTCACCGTCCGTCCATAAATCTGACTGTGGATGTGAAGAAGCTGTCCCTGAAACGTTGAGTGTGTATCCTCAGGCTCCGGTACCTCCTCACTGATGGTAGGAATGAGAAGAGGTCCTGTCCTGGGTGTTGTGTCTCCTTAATGATGGATGCCACTTCCTGAGACGTCGCACCTTGAAGATGTCCTCGATGCTGGGGGAGGCGAGTGCCCGTGATGAAGCTGGCAGAGTTTATAGCACCCGGCAGCTTTTTCCAATCCCGTGTAGTGGCCCCTCCAACAAGTTAGTGATGCAATCAGTCAGGATGCTCTCAGTACATCTGTAGAAATTTGTTCGAGTCTTTGGTAACATACCAAAGCTCCTCCGACTCCTAATGCGCCCAGGATAGATCTTTAGAGATGTTGACACCCAGGCACTTTGAACTGCTCATCCTTTCCACTGCCAATCCCTTGATGAGAACTGGTGTGTGTTTCTTTGACTTCCTCTTCCTGAAGTCCACAATCAATTCCTTGGTCCTACTAATATAGAGTACAAGGTTGTTGTTGGGACACCACTCAACTAGTTGATTTAACTCAGTCCTGTACGCCTCCTTGTCACCATCTGAAATTCAGCCAACAGTAGTTGTATCATTGCTGAATTTATGGGTGGGATTTACACTGGACCTAGCTACACAGTCATGGGAGTACAGAGGGTACAGCAGTGGGCATCCTTGATGTGCAGTAGCGTTGATTGTCTGTGAGAAAGAGATATTATTTCCAATCCACACTGATTGAAGTCTCCCGATTAGTAAGTCAAGGATGCAGATGCAATCTAAAACAGCTCCCAGTGCCTGTGGTCAGGAGGGACTCCAGCTCCACATGAGATGAAACCTTTCACCACGGCATCAAGCAGAGGGGCTCGGAGAGGCTGGATCTCAAGATCACCCAGACCTCAGGATGGGCTCCTGGTTCCAGGAATGGTGTGGGATTGGTCTTGCCCTTATAGAGTCGGACAGCACGGAATCAACTCCTTCCACCAACACAGCTAAGAAATTCTGTACATACCAAGAGGGGAACCCAGAGCTGGCCAAAGTTGATTGAAAGGGGGCACTGTCGAGGATGATGGCAGAACGGCAATGGCTGGAGATTCTGGGGGTAACTCGGAAGGCTCTGGATAGGAAGCATACATCCTGAAGATGAAGAATTATTCTAAAGGGAGGATGAGACAATCGTGCCTGACAAGCGAAGTCAAAGACAGCATAAAAGCAGAAGAGAGGGCATACAATATAATAAAAATTAGTGGGAAGTTAGAGGATTGGGAAGATTTTAAAAACCAACAAGAAGCAACTAAAAAGCTATGAGGAGAGAAAAGATAAAATATTATTTCAGCCAATAATATAAAAGAGGATACCAGAAGTTTTTTATGGATATATAAAGAGTAGAAGAGAGGCAAGAGTGGATATCAGACAACTGGAAAATAATGCTCGAGAGGTAGTAATGGGGAACAAAGAAATGGCAGGAGAATTTAATCAGTAATTTGCATCAGGCTTCACTGTGGAAGACACTAGCAGTACGCCAGGAGTTCGAAAGTGTCGAAAGCAAAAGTGAGTGTACTTGCTGTTATGAAAGGAGAAGGTGCTTGAGAAGCTAGAGGTCTGAAGGCCAGATGGTCTACACCCCAAGGTTCTGAGAAAGGTAGCTGAAGAGATTGTGAAGGCATTAGTAATGATCTTTCAAGAATGACCAGATTCTGGAATGGCAGACGGAATACAGAGCAGGGAAGCTTATGCTCATGCACTTTGGCAGAGGAAATAAAGTCACATTCTATTGTCGCTCGCTCATCCTGAGTACCGAGTGACTGAATGTTCCAAATCTGCCTCCCATGCAGGACTTTCAAAAGCCTTGTTAAATTCCATGTAGACAACATCCACGGCCTTTCCTTCATCAACTCTACTGGTGATCTCCTTGGAAAACTCTATAAGATTGGTTCGACATGACCTACCACACACAAAGCTATGTTGAATATCTCTAATTGAGCCCGGTCCATGCAAATATTTGCATGCTCTGCATAGTCCAGCGGAGGGGAGGCTGGTTTCTGCGATGTGCTGAGCTGTGTGCACAACTCTCTGCAGGTCCTTTACACCATACCAAGCCATGATGCATCGGGATAAGATGCTTTCTATACAATGCATTGATAAAAACAGGTGAGGGTCATCCTGAGGAATCAGGTTCACGGATTTGCAGAGTGGTAAGTAGGTTAACTGTTTGTATTTATTTACAGGACAAGACGGACACTAAGCATGCACACTGTGGCAGATATTTATCTAAAATGCGTGCCCGGGCCCTCTTTACTGCAGCACACCTCCACAACTTACTGTTCTCACGCCCATGATGACCCGGAGAGTGAAAAGAGGTCGCGCTGTTACCGCGCGCTAAATTTAAATTCCATTGGGGCCATGTTGTCACCAGCTGAACCTCGGGAGGTGGAAGGAGTTGCAATGGTCCTTACACAGGCTAATCCCCGCTTACCACAAAGGAAGTAGCTTTCAACGAGTGAGGAAGTTAGACACGTACTCCGACAAGGATCATAGGAGACATCCTGAATTTGCTTACCCTCCCAAGGAAGCAGAGTCACTGGTGAGCTTTCGTGATCTGTGGGCTTTAGGCCTGATGTTTTAATACTTTCCAAAAAATTTTATTATTTTAAAATGAATTTTGTTTCCCTCGTTATAAAATTAAAAGCATATTGTTATTAAGTGTAAATATTTAAACAGGTTCCAAATGTAACTGATGCTTGTCTTTATTGCAGTGACTCAGTGTCCCTGACCCCCCCCCGAGGATGATTCACGTGTAGTTCCCTTACAGTTCGAACCCCACACAGCACCAATGCTTCTTTTCTCATCTGGTCCCCAGGCTGTCTACAGTCCAAATCCAAGGTTAACTCTGTGACTCTGTATGTCATCATTTTTCTTAACACTTGTTTCAAACTGTGATGATCTGATTTTGATATGTGAGGCAGGTTTTTTGTTATTGGATGGGCAACTATGTAGAAGAATGGCTTCAATTACCTTGCCATGATTCCGGTCCAAAGAAAAAGAATGTTTCAAATTACATTATAACCAAAGGATTGACGTTTACGGAAAGGATGAGAAATTGGATTGAAATTTGTCAACTGTTCTGCAGGACGGCCCATTTGGAGAAGAGCTCAGTAATCCGTAAGGCCTAATTTATTTGTGTGATGGTGAGTGGCGATATAAAGGCAGGAGATGATAATGGGAATCACCTTTGATGGAAATAATGCCCGGAGAGGGAAAGAAGACACAGGTATGAGTGCTTTACAAGCTCCCGAGTGCTGGACAAAGTGGTGAAATGATAAAGCCAGGTGATAAGGGAACTAACGTAGAACAGCAAATTGTAAACGCAAGAGATTCTGCAGATGCTGGAAATCCGGGGTAAAACACACCAGATGCAGGAGGAGCTCAGCAGGTCAGACTGCATCTGTGGAAAGCAATAAACAGTCAGTGTTTTGGCTAGAGATCCTTCATCAGCACTGTTCAGTAACATAGAACAGTAGAGGCCCTTCAGCCAACAATTTTGTGCTAACCAAAATTAACCTACTCCATAATCAATCAATCCTTTTCCTCCTACATAGCCTATAGCCCTCCATTTTTCTTTCATCCACGTACCTATCTAAGAGTCTCTCAAGAACATAGGACATTTGGCCCACGATGTTGTACCAGACTTTTAACCTACCTCATGATCAATCAATGCCTCCCCTCATATGGAACCTATAGCCATCAATTTTACGATCATCCATTTAGTTTTTTTACTAAAGCTCATTTAAAATGTCGCTAATGTATCTGCCTCTACCACCACTCCCAGCAGAGTGCTCCAGGCACTATTTTCATGGTCATGAGAGATTTTCATCTAACATATTGATTGGATAAGCGGGAATTAAAGATTAAAGGTTAGCTTGATTTGTCATGTATACATTGAAGCTTCAAAACATACAGCGAAATGTGTTGTTTTATATCAATCAACAACATAGTCCAAGGGTGTGACAGGGGCAGCCCGCAAGTGTTGCCATTCTTCACAATTTACTACCCTCACTAAACTATACATCTTTGGAAAGTGAAGGAAACACATGTGGTCACAAGGAGAAGCTATAAACTCCTTACACAGTGGCAGGAATCGAACCCCGATCACTAGCACCGTAAAGCATTGTATTGTACTAACTGTAATGCTATGGAATGGGTGAAGAACTAACTTGTGGAGTGTATCAGGGAGTGTTTCCGAGAGATGCAGTTTCCTAGACCTAACTAGCAGCAGGCTATTTAAACTTGCTCGTAGGTAATGAGATGGATGAATAAAAGATGTTATGATGAAGGGTCGGTGGTGAGTAGTGATCTCAGTATTGTAAAACTTCACATAAAGCTCGAGGCAAACAGCCGGGTCCGGAGCAGTGACCTCAGCCTACAGACGGGCAATTACACGGGTGTGAGGGTGGAGTTGTCTGAGGTGGAAAGGCTGAGCAGGCTCAGGGGCAGCTCAGTCGATGAGCCGTGCCAGATATTTCGACAGCTGGTTCATTCTGTTCAGTAGACATTGATCACAGTTATAGGCATGGATTCCATCAGAACGTGGAACGATCCATGGTCCAAAGGCAAATGCAATGTTTATTTTAATTTGTATTGATTTATTTAGTGATCCAGCGCATCCAGCCCTTTGAGTCTTCTTACCCAGTGAGCCCTGACAACCCCGATTATCCTTAAGCTAAACACAGGACACTACACAGTGAACAATTAACCTTGCTGGTACGTCGTTGGACTGTGGGAGGAAACTGGAGCACCCAAAGCAACACCTTGGTCCCATCGGGAGGACTACAGACAGCTCCGGAAATGGAATCTGAGCTCCGATACCCTGAGCTGTAACAGGGTCACGTCAACCACCACACCACCGCGGCGTCCTATGCTAGCATTCGATTCTGGAGGACGAAGAAATAAAAGCAAGGGTGTAATGCTGGGGCTTTAAAAGGCATTGGTCAGACCACACTTGGAGTATTGCGAGCAGTTTTAAGACTATATCTAAGAAAGGATGTGCTGGCATTGGCGAGGATCCAGAGGAGGTTCATGAGAATGATCCCAGGAATGAAGGGGTTAACACAGGAGGAGCATTTGATGGCTCGGGGTATGTTCTTTAGAACACAGAGTGGTAATCTCATTGAAACCTGAACACTATTGAAAACCCTAGACAGAGTGGATGAGGAGAGGATGTTTCCAGTACTGGGGCAGTCTGTGTTAGTCATGTTTTATTTTCTATTTTTACCCACTGCTGCCGCAAGGACAACAAATTTCACAACATATGCCAGAGATATTAAACCTGATTCCGATTCTTAGTAATACAGCTGACATAGTCAAAGACCCATGTCGCTGCCAGGATATTCTCCATCTACGACCACAAAGCAATTCTGAATCCAGGGAGCCATTTCTCATGGATCCTACGCTTCATGACATCCTGGATGAGTCTAACATTGTCAGACACCTTACTAAATCCATATGCACCATACTGCTATTGCATTGTACCTGAATTATAGAAGAGCCCTGATGGAATTAGATTAGATTAGATTAGATTACGAGGACACGCAGTCCTCTTTTATTGTCATTTAGTAATGCATGCATTAAGAACTGATACAATGTTCCTCCAGAATGATATCAAAGAAACACAAGACAAACCAAGACTGAAAAAACTGACAAAAACCACATAATTATAACATATAGTTACAACAGTGCAAAACAATACCGTAATTTGATGAAGAACAGACCATGAGCATGGTAAAAAAAAAGTCTCAAAGTCTCTCAGAAGTCCCATCATCTCACTCAGACGGTTGAAGGGAGAAACTCCCTTTCATGAGCTTCCAGCACAGCAAACTTGCCGATGCAGCATCCTGGAAGCACCCGACCACAGTCCGTCTCTGAGTCCGTCTGAAAACTTCGAGCCTCCGACCAGCTCTCTGACACCGAGCACCGAGCACCATCTCTGCCGAGCACTTCGACCCCGGCCCCAGCAACAGGCAATAGGCAAAGCCGAGGATCTGGGGCCTTCCCCTCCAGAGATTCTCGATTGCACAGTAGCAGCGGCAGTGAAGCAGGCATTTCAGAAGTTACTCCAGATGTTCCTCTGTGCTTCTCACGTCCGTCTCCATCAAATCAGGATTGTGCACGGCATCCTACTTCACAAATATGTATCATTCGGAGCGACCGCGTGCACGGCGTCGCGTCGCCATCTTCTCCTCCCCCCTTTTATACATTACCATGAGATCTCCTCTCACTGTCCACTGACAACAAATCTAGAGTCCTCCTGGTGTCTCCCTATAGAGAAGGATGGGACTGGTCCTTGGGTTAAGACTCTAAGGTAGAGAAGGTCAGTTTTGCTGACATCAGAAGGGATCTGGTAGGCGAGAAAGGATATCAAGGCTTGCAGCAGGATGGGGACCTGCTGGAAAAATGGGCTGATAAATGGCAAAGGGAATTCAATGCAGGCAAGTGTGAGGTATTGCACTTTGGGAGGACAAACCAGGGTAGGATTTACACAGTAAATGGTAGGGCAGTGAGGAGTGTGGCAGAACAAAAGGACCTGGTAATACAGATGCATAATTCCTTGAAACAGATGAACAAATAATTCCTTGAAAATGGCTTTGCAGGTAGTTAGGATTGTAAAGAGAACTTTGGCGCATTGGCCTCATAAATCAAGGCATTACACACAGGAGTTGGGATGTTATGTTGAATTTATATTAGACATTTTTGAGGACAAATTTGGAGTATTGTGTGCAGTTCTGGTCACCTACCTACAGGAAAGATATCAATAAGCCTGAAAGAGTACAGAGAAAACTTTCAAAGACGTTTCTGGGACTTGAGGACCTAAGTTGTGGGGAAAGGTTTGGACTTCATTCCCTGGAGTGTTGGAGAATGAGAGGAGATTTGATAGAGACATTCAAAATTATGGGGGTATAGGTAGGGTAAATGCAAACAGGCTTTTTCCACTGAGGTTAAGTGAGATTAGAACTAGAGGTCATGGGTTAAGGGTGAAAGGTGAAATGTTTCAGGGGAACATGAGGTGGAACTTCTTCACGAGGAGGAGGGAAGTGGAGCAAGCTGCCAACAGAAGTGGTGGGCTGTGGATTTGATCGTACCGAAGAGAAGTTTGGATGAGTACAAGGCTGGGAGGGATATGGAAGGCTATGGTCAATGGGACTGGGCAGAAGCCCAAGCCAGCACTGATTCGCCGGCCTGAAGAGCCTGTGTCTGTACTGTAGTGCTTCATGACTTTATGATTCCTTATTCAACAGTCCTGCCCTCCCAGGACATAGTTTGGTGAACCCTTCCCTGCACCATCACTTTTGCAACCATGTCTAGTCAGGCCAAACCTGAACCTGGCACCTCATCTGTGGTCTCAACCAAACCCCATGCCATTGCACACTCAGATCCTCCCAGGACTACTGTGGCACACATCATTAAAGACCCTCGCCAACCAGGACATGCCTCTTCTCATCACTACTATGAGGAGGAGGCACAGGAGCCGGAAGGCACACACCCAATGTTTTAGGAACAGTTTAATACTATCGATACTATGAATTACAAAACTAAATTGTGCGTAGAAAAGGGAGTAACCAGATGGTATAATTGATAATGCTGGCTGCTTTACTGAAGCAGCAAGAAATGTAAACACAGCCCATAGGGGAGAGGCCGAGTTTCCGTGACATGATGAGTTGTACCCACAACAATGAAGTTCCTTGCAGTCACGGGTAGAATAGGTGCCATACCAAAATGCCGGAGACTCGACAGGTCAGGTAGCATCTATGGAGGGAAATAAACAGTTGATTTTTCAGGTCCACCATTTTGTGTGCGTTGCTCTGGATTTCCAGCCCCTGCAGAGTCTCTTGTGTCCATGAGATAGTTCTCATGGATTCATGGACCATTTGGCAATCTGATAACGGAGGGGAAGAAGCTGAAGGTCATGGTTAAGGGGAACCTGAGGGGCAACCTTTTCACTCGGAGGGTGGCGGGGAGAGTGGAACGAGCTGCCAGCGGAAGTGGCGGATGTGGGTTCGATTTAGGAGAGGTACATGGATGGAAGGGGTGTGGAAGGCTGTGATTCAAATGCTGGTGAATGAAACTAGCCAGAATAACAGCTCAGCCTGAACTAGGTGGGCCTCAGGGCCTCTTTCTGTGCTGCAGTGCTCTATCATTCTATCACTCTATAAGAGAATAAACACATTATTAGGCCATTCAGCCCATTGATTCTGCTCTGTACTTCCACCACAGCTAAGTTGTTATCCCTCTCAACCCATTCTCCTGCCTTCTCTCCATAACCTTTCACAGCCTTGTTAATCAAGAACCTATTGACCTCTGTTTTACATACACTCAATTACTTTGCCTCCACAACTGTCTATGGCAATAAATTCCACAGATTTAAAACCTTCTGGCTAAAGAAATTCCTCCTCTTCTCTGTTCTAAAAGGACAGACTGAGGCTGCATCCTCTGGTCCTAGGCTCCCCCGCTATAGGAAACGTCCTTTCCACACCCACTCTGTCGAGTCCTTTCAATATTCAGTAGGCTTCAATGAGAACCCCTCCCCCTTTCTTCTAATTTCCAGCAAGTACAGACCCAAAGCCATCAAATGTTCCTCGTATTTCATTGCCTTTCATTCCCTGGATCATTTTTGTGAACCTGTTCTGGACCCTCTCCAAAGGCAGCATATCGTTTCTTCAATAGAGGCTGAAAATGGCTCACAATACCCCAAGTGTGGTCTGACCAATGACTTATAACGCCTCAGGTTTATATCCTTGCTTTTATATTCTAGGCCTCCTGAAATGAATGCTAACATTGAATTTGCCTTCCTTACCACTGACTCAACCTGCAAGCTAACATTTTGGAAATCCCGCACGAGGACTCCAAGTTCCCTTGCACCTCTGATTTTTGAATTTCTTTGGAATTTCTTCTACCGAAGTGCATGACCAAACATTTTCCTACACAATATTCCATCTGCCACTTCTTTGTCCATTCTCCTAATCTGCCTCAGTCCTTCTGTCGATGATTCCCTGCTTCCTCAACACTACCAGCCCCTCCACCTATCTTCATTATCACCCACAAACTTGGCCAGGAAGCCGGCAAGAATGGAGAGCCATGGACACTGTATAAACAGAAGAGACTTGTGTGGTTAGGCTTTCAACTACTAATTTAATGTGTTCACACAGAGCCATTTCAATGAAATGGGATTATGCAGGATGAGCCTAATTAGGTTTCTGATGGTTGTTACAGTCTCAGGTATCAGTGCACTCACTTGTATATTACGTTTCCCAGACTCTCGCCGTTTCAGTAACACATTGCTTTCCTGTGGAGCTGCGTCAGGGTGTAGTTTTTTTTTAGTATTTTCTTTGTACTTTAACTCTCCTCTGCTCCCTTTTATTTTTTATATATGCGTAATTGTTCAGTAAATCGTCATGTAACTGTAGTATAGTTTATTCTGTATTTTTAGAAACCTCTCGGTTTTTCAGTAGCAGGTGTCATGCTGGTGGAATCTGGCTATCTCATAGGTTAATTGTTATCCTTTGAATGTTGTTTCTCTCTAGTCTGAATGTGAGAAAACCACAACTGTCTTCTCCTTTGTCTTCTTTTCTTTGTTAATTATTTGCTCTTGTAACACTGTCATCGTGTTACACTAACCGCTATGCCACTGACACGATTAGCATAAGGCTATTGCAGTGCCAGCGGCCCAGGTTCGATTCCTGCTGCGGCACGTTCTTCCACGAGCCGCGTCAATTTCCTCCGGGTGCTCTGGTTTCCTCCCACATTCCAACGATGTACAGGTTAGTCCTGACGAAGGGTCTCGGCCTGAAACGTCGACTGCACCTCTTCCTACAGATGCTGCTTGGCCTGCTGCGTTCACCAGCAACTTCGATGAGCGTTGCTTGAATTTCCAGCATCTGCAGAATTCCTGTTGTTTACAGGTTAGTAGGTTAATTGGTCATTTGCATATAATAGGTTGGGGTGGGTTCATTGGGCCAGAGGGCCTGTTACTGTGCTGTATTGCTAAATAAAATAAATTACATCAGCCATAACCACCAAGTTTTATGCCTCAGAAGAACCTCTCGATCAATATCACTGGATCCGGCAGAGAGCAGCACCCCATCGCCCTGCAGGTGATACCAAAGTCCTCAGAACAGTGGCTTGGAGGGGCAGTGAGATCTGGTGAAACAAGAGCTGAGCATGCGGTGGTGACTCCAGGAATGGCTTCTCCTCGTGGGACTGCTGGTTACATATGACAAATCCGTGCGGAGTTTAATGATCCAGCGATTCGGGAATTCAACTCTTGGGAAAACGTTGCCATCTCGCTCGATAAGATGCTGTTGCCTCCCAGTGGATGAATCCAGTATTGCAAGTGGAATCGTCACCCGGCAAGTGACTGGAGGACAGATTCTACCAAACTTTTAAAACTATTTATCTCACTTTTTAAAAAGTTTAAAATCTGTTTGAGTTCTCTGCCTACTTTCTGTAAGTCTGCTCCCGGAGCTTCGGTAGCTCAGAGAAACTCGTACGTGGCTTCAGAGTACTTTGCCAATGAGCAGGAGATCACGGCAAGCATTTGTAACGTCTCAGTAACTTGTCAGCTGTTTCTGGGAATTATCCACTGACAGAAGCTGCTAGCTTCTGAATGGTGAACGTGGAAAGAGAGCTGGGAAAGCTGAGAGACAGACAGGGGAGAGTGAGAGTGAGTTATTACTCTGCCATCATGAGCCAGTGTGGGTAACGTTACTCACTCCAACTCCAAACTGATTCCACAACCCGGGACTCTACAACTCGTGTTCCCAGTATTAGTTACTTAGTTATTTGTTTAATTATTTATTTACTTGTTTATTTATTTTTTATTTGCACGATTTGCCTTCATTTGGACATTGGTCGTTTGTCAGTCTTTGTGTGTAGTTCTTCATTGACTCGAATGTATTTCTTTGTTGTACTGTGAATGCCTGCAAGAAAATGAATGTCAGGGTGGTATATGGTGAATATATAGGTACTTTGAGAATAAATTTATGTTCGATTTTTCTGACTTTTGACTTTCGCTTGACTTTTTGATATCATCAAAAGGAGGGAAAGAGATTTAACGAGACAGAGAGAAAAGTGGAGAAGTGTGTGGAAGTGTTTACTGGGGTGGGGTGGTCGTGGAGGCAGGCAGTTTGAGAGGATTATTTTCACAGACGGTGACAGTTGCCTGGAGTGGGTTACCGGGGCTAGTGGGTGGATCAGGCAGTCTGGTAGAGTCTAAGAGGATTTTAGATAGATACATGAATATGAAGGCAATGGAGGGGTGTCAGATGATACACGGAAGGAGGACATTTAATACAAATTGGCATCAGAGGTGCAGTTCTGTATTCTATGTTCTATAAAGCAGCGTGCAGTGAACTGACAGACACAACGTAGCAGGGACAATGGGACAGAACATAGAACTGTACAGCCCCTTCGGCCCACAATGTTATGCTGATCCTTTAACCTACTCTAAGATCAGTCTAATGCTTCACTCCCACATAGCCCTCCATTTTTCTATCACCCATACAGCTATCCAAGAGTTTCTTAAATGCTCCTAATGTATCTGCCTGCACCGCCACCCTGGTAGGATATTCCATGCACAGAGGAGAAAGAACACACACGGTCACAAGGCAATGTGAGCAGGAATAGGCCACTCAGCCCTTCAAGCCCATTCCTCCTTACAATACGACCAGGGATTATCTATGCTCCATATTGGTCTCAGTGTTCTGATCACCAAAAAGTTGTCTGCCTTTAAAAGACTCGGGTCAGCAGGAGAGCTACAGTGGGAAAAGAGACAAGAGGTACATAGTCATAGAGTACTACAGCACTGAAGTATTCCCTTCGGCCCATCTACCTGGTGACTAACTCTTGTCCTGCCTAGTTCCATCCAACCACATCCTGACCATAGCCCTCCATACTCCCCCATCCCTGTACTTGTAGAGATAGTCGGTGAGATTGATGAGGAAGGAGGGAAGCAGACAGAGCAGGGTGATATAGGAGGGCAGGGTGGGGTAGAGGGGGAGGGGGAGGCAAAGGAAGAGAGAGGCAAGCATTGGGAGAGGGTAAGTGGGTGGGAGAGAGGGAGGGATGGGAAGAGGGAGAGAGGTTGAGATGGGGAGAGGGATGGTGAGAGTCAGTGACAAGAACTGGGAGGGTGAAGAAGGGGAGGGACAGAGAGGGGAAGATACCTGAAAGAGCAGAAGGAAATGGGACAGGCAGGGATAGAGGGTGGCGGTGAAGGAGGGAGAGAGAGAAAGATGGGAGACATGGAGAGATGAGATTTGACTGGGGATGGCCAGTAAGTCTGCTGGAAGATGAACATACAGGAACAGGTGGATTGTAAATTGTGGCTTTGTTACACAGCAGCAAATGGGACCTGACCTGACACCAATCTATCATTGAACACCAGGGCCTCAGGATTAATCACCACCCAAACAAACGACAGATATGATCAGCAGAGTGAAGGGCTGTCCCCTCGGGGCAGAAAATGCCCACTCTGCGAGCAGAGTCAGAGACAGTGACCCAGAAGTACCAGTCCAATTCCGGTTGGTGGAGGTTCCTCAAATTTTTTTTTATTAGGGGCCGATTGACAAAGGATTTGGACAGATATGAGTCAGTCAGAGAGTGTGGCATGAATGTGTTCAATGAATGTGCATGAAGGTTCAAGTCCAACTAGACTTTAAGAGGGTGGGTCAGAGTGCCTACAGATGTTAACTGTCGGTGTTTCATCGGACAGCGCAGGAAAGTGCACAGAACTAGAGGCCAGCTATTTCCATGGGTGGACAGGACTCAGGGTCGGTCACGAGGGCTGGTGTGAATGAGGAGATTGTCTGAAGGTGAGACCGGTGTTGCTTGGGGTCTGGGCTGATCCCAGACATGTTTGCCTTTATTAGTCGGAGTACTGAGTTCAAAGGTCATGAAGTAATGTTGCAGCTTTATAAAGGATAGTTAGGCCATGTCTGGAATACAGGGACTGCGTTCAGTTCTGGTTCCTGTTCACAGGAAGGGTGTTGAGGCCCGAAGGGCCTGTTCTTGTGCTGTACCGTTCTCTGTCCTATCCTTCGTGTATCCCAGAGCGCACGAGTGACGGGACACAGGTTGGGTGGGAATCGGATCCAGTGACTCTGAAGCAGGTGCAGGGAGTAGGGCGTTGAGAGGTCACGTGAGGAGGGAATCTGTGTGGGAAAAGCAGGGTCACAGACAGCTCGGTCAGAGTTTTTGCAAGTGGTGAGAAGGAGAAGGAGAAGGGGAAAAAGGTGGAGGCTGTGGAGAGCATAGGGGATCCCGTGAGGAGGGGCAATGATGGGTGGGAGCCAAGTACAATAACACGCACAAGGGCCTTGGAATATTGGCATTTTCCCCAAGGCCTTGGGAACAAGAAGCAGGAATCCCTACTCGGGTGGTTAGGGATTTTTGGAATTCTTTGTCCCAGGGAGCTGTTGGTGTTGTCCTACATAATTCATTCAGGGCCGAGACTACAGAGTAATCCAGTGCCGGAGACACCAGGTCAGAGGGTGCAGCAGAGGGCAAAGATATGGCACCATTCTACTCAGCAGCAAGTGGCTCGAGGCAATGCAGCCAGCATAGTCAAAGAACCCCACCCAGCCCGGATATTCTCTCTTCTCCCCTCTCCCATCAGACAGAAGATACAAAAGCCTAACAGTACGTACCACCAGTCCCACCCCAATATTATAAAACTCTTTAGTGGTGGACCCTTGACCTCATAATCTACCTCACTGTGATCTTCACCAGTATTGTCTACCTGCACCATTCTCTCTGTAATCGGAACACTTTAATTCTGCATTCTGTAATTGCTTTACCTTATACAAAATAAAAACTATTTCTTTAACCTTACTTTCAACAAACATCTTTTTAGTCTTTTATTTTCATGTTTGTTAAAAATTTATTTTCACGTTTGTATTTTATCCCATTGTCAAGCACTTTAAACTACATTGTCTGTATGAAAAGCACTCTATAATAAGTTGTGATTGTTATTCCTACATCAATGGATTGTTCTGTATGAGTGGTATGCAAGACAGCTTGGTTGATAGACCATTGTCACAGCACCTGAAACCCAGGTTCAATTCCCACCACTGTCTTTAAGGAGTTTGTACGCTCTCCTCGTGACTGCATGGACTTCCTCCGGGTGCTGTGGTTTCCTCCCACAGTCCAAAGACGTACAGGTTAGTATGTTAATAGGTCACAAGAGTGTAATTAGGGCAGTGCAGGCTCCCTGGGCTGGAGCAGCCTGTTACAGAGCTGTATCTCCTAAAAACAATACAGATTTCTCACTGTGATCTGCTACATGGAGGATGTGGAGGATGCTGTGGTCGGCGTGGACCAGTTGGGACAAGGGGCCTGTTTCAATGCTGTAGGACTCTATAACTCAATAACTTTCATAAACCAATTCACCAGCCTCCTCCTGGTTCATCTTCTTAAGTGACTCCCCACTGCCCCGTGTCGACCCCAAGCCTCAGGAGGGGACGATCACCCACAGAGATGAAGAATTCACTGGAATGATACTGAGCTGAACCTGTCCATGGATTGTCACCTTGTCGCGGTGGAGAAGCTTGTGTGGTCCTGTGGTCCCGAGAGCAATGCCGTCTGGAGCTATGCTCCTGGTAGGGTCACCCATGGCGGTAAGGTTGAGGGTGAGGTTCCTGACAAAGAACAATCCAACCAAGACCTCAACTGTGGAACAGGCGGATGAAGTTACTTCGAACTCAGCGGCTGTGAAGGCGGATGAAGGCTGCAACAAATCCATCAGCTCCAATCGTCGTGGTTTCCATGCCATTGGAATCAGCTGGTTGATTTGTGAAGTATTGTGTGCTTCTTGGAGTGCAACATCAAGTACACGTTAAACAAATACACGCACAGGCGTCTTCGCTCTGTGGGCCTCTTCTTCAGAACGAAGACCATTATCCTCGACTTCGAGGGACAGCCACGACGACAACGACTGAGCTGAAAGGGTTAAGTGGTGATCCGGGCTGCATGCATTGAGCTTTGAAGGCTCGGAGAAATTGGGGTTACAGCAGGGGGGAAGTTCAGGAGAGTGGAGAGAACATCATTCCACAGATCAGTCAGGGTATTGTGTGTATCCTGCCCTCACATACACAGGGGGATATGGAACATGCACGAGAGCAGCTTGTTCTGGGGCTCACAAGAACTGTGGCTGGTCAGTGTTTGCCGGCCATCACAAGGGATCTGGACACCAGGCCTCTCCCACCTGTCCGGCCATCCCGTGGGTGTCAGGAAACGCCAGGGAGGCCTACCCCAAAAGCAGAGCCGATTCAGTGGTGAACAATAACTTCAGTAATAGACCACTAAATAACAAGGGCCACAAAGCAAGGGGAAGCAGAAACTGAATGCAAATGCAACAAGGTGAACGTTAGGCAAGGGAGGTGAAAGCTAACAGCGACGGGTTGAGTCTGCCTCGTTCAAAGAGTGAACAAGTATTGTGGGTGAGAACTGTTTTAAATAGGCTGCGGGTGATTGTGAGTGACGGGTGAATCCTATTAGCTGGGTGCAGACTGGGAGGTGTCAGTGGGACCACTGGGCGCTGACAGGTCCTTGATTAGTAAAGGCATCAAAAGGGGGAAGGTAGAAGGATAAGACTGAGTGGGAAAGTGAATCAGCCAGGATCGAATGGCCTCAGTGCCATCATAGATAATCAAGGATTAGTGAGGGACGTGGAACGAAAGGGGTGGGGGGCAGATGGAGACAGAAGGCGTGGGAAGTCAGAAGGGCAGCACGATAGTATAGTGGTTCATGCAACATTTTACAGCTCCAATAATCAGGGTTCAATTGCCGCCGCTGCCTGTGTATCTTCTCCCAGTGACTGGGTGTCCTTCCTCCCACATTCCAGAGGGTTACGGGCAGTAAGCTGTGACCGTGAGAGGGTTGGGGCAGTAAGCTGTGACCGTGAGAGGGTTGGGGCAGTAAGCTGTGGTCGTGAGAGGGTTGGGGGTAGTAAGCTGTGACCGTGAGAGGGTTGGGGCAGTAAGCTGTGACCGTGAGAGGGTTACGGGCAGTAAGCTGTGGCCGTGAGAGGGTTAGGGGCAGTAAGCTGTGGCCATGAGAGGCTTAGGGGCAGTAAGCTGTGGCCGTGAGAGGCTTAGGGGCAGTAAGCTGTGGCCGTGAGAGGGTTGGGGGCAGTAAGCTGTGGCCGTGAGAGGGTTACGGGCAGTAAGCTGTGGCCGTGAGAGGCTTAGGGGCAGTAAGCTGTGGCCGTGAGAGGGTTACGGGCAGTAAGCTGTGGCCGTGAGAGGCTTAGGGGCAGTAAGCTGTGGCCGTGAGAGGGTTAGGGGCAGTAAGCTGTGGCCGTGAGAGGGTTACGGGCAGTAAGCTGTGGCCGTGAGAGGCTTAGGGGCAGTAAGCTGTGGCCGTGAGAGGGTTAGGGGCAGTAAGCTGTGGCCGTGAGAGGGTTAGGGGCAGTAAGCTGTGGCCGTGAGAGGGTTGGGGGCAGTAAGCTGTGGCCGTGAGAGGGTTAGGGGCAGTAAGCTGTGGCCGTGAGAGGCTTAGGGGCAGTAAGCTGTGGCCGTGTAATGTCGGTGCCAGAAGCACGATGATACTTCTGGGCTGCCCCCAGCATGTCCCCAAACTGGGTTGGTTTGAAAAGAGACACATTTCACTCTATGTTTCGAGGTACGAAATAAATGCGAGTAATTGGGAACAATGCAGTTGGGCAGAGCAGGTGGCATGGCCATGATGGGCCGAAGGGCCTGTTTCTATGCTCCGTCAATCTCTGGCTCCTGGATGGGGATCAGAGCCGGTTTGACGGGCAGAAAGGCCTCCACTGTTCTGCCGAACGAGAGGTTTTCGTCACATCAACCCGAGAACCTCAGTGATAATTATACAGAACAAACGCTCCTGTCGCTTTGTGCCGTTCTTCCTCTCCAACTCTGCTTTCCCTCCATCGCCCTCCTGCTGCGTCCACACTCCCTTTCTCTCCCTCTCTCTCTCTGAATTTCTTTGTCTGACTCTCCATTTTCCTCCACTTCCTCTCTCCTGAAAACAATAATTCACCCCCAGCATGCCCCATCCTCTCTTCCCCACATCCTCTCCATTTCTGCCCCTGACATCCTCTCTCCCCCCACCCCCTTCTCCTGCCACTCTCCCCCACACTCCAGTCTCATTCTCTCCCCCCGCCTCGCCTTGCACTCCGGCGAGAGGCGCTGAGAGAGCGGTGGGAAGGAAAGGGGTCCGCCGCCGCCGCCGCCGCTGCTGTGCAGAAAAATCGCCGGATGAAATCTCTAGCTTGGTGTCAGTTTACAGCCTGTCGAGGTCCGCTGCTCCCAGCTGCCAACTACATTCTCAAATACTCTCCTTTCTCGGGCGGGGAGGAGGGATTTATTCAGATCGCGGGGCAGTTGCGTGAAACCGATTTAAAAAGAGCTGCCGAAGAGCGGGGACAGGCAGATCGCAGAGGATAACACAGACACGGTTCACTCCCACCCTCCCTCTTCACCACAGCCTGCAGACCGCAGAGGAGCCGGAGAGTTTAGTTCTGTTCATTGCAACTCAGAGCGGCGATTTGAAAACTTTTTGCATAAGTTTTGGAAAAGTTTTTTTTTAAGTTTTTATTTTTTTGTTGCAAAGGTTGCCTGTTTGGCGAGAAGCCCCGCGGGGCTCTTCCCCCAACATGCTGGTCTCCATCCCGGTGTTGCTGTTTCTGTCTGGGGGTCAGTGGAGCGGTTCGCTGGCGCTGGGGCCCCGCGTCCACTGCCAGCCGTGCGACGAGAAGGCTGAGTCCGTCTGCCTGGCCCCGCCGGCCGGCTGCCAGCTGGTGAAAGAGCCCGGCTGCGGCTGCTGCCTCACTTGCGCGCTGGAGGAGGGTCAGAACTGCGGTGTTTACACCGAGGTTTGCGCCGCGGGACTCAAGTGTCTGCCGAAGCCGCAGGAGGAGAAACCGCTGCGCGCCCTGCTCCACGGCCGCGGCGTCTGCAGCCCGGTCAAGAGCCACCACAGCCCCGTGCCCACGCCAGGTGAGTGTCCGGCGCAAGTCACGGGGAGCGCACGCACTCCGGCACGGCGGCGCAACCTGCGGGGATTGGCGCAACTCCGGCACAGCGACGTGAACTCGCGGAGAACGGCGCAACTGCAGCACAGTGAAACCGGCGCAGGACAGCGCTATTCTCTAAGAACCGGCGCAACCCCCCAGACCGGTGTGAACTCCCAAAAGGACGGCCAGAGAGCCATGCAGCCCGCGGGGACGAGCGCGCTGACACCTCGCAGTTTCTCTGCTCAAACTTTCAGAATAAGAGAGGGAGAGCGTGATGAGATGGAGGAGAGAGGAGAATCCGGGGGAGGAATAAACAGAGTGGAACGGGCGTCGGGGAGAGAGTAAAGGGCGACAGCCTGATCGTGGGGAAGGGAGAGGATGAGGTGGGGGGGGGGTAGAAACGGAGGAGTTTCCGCGGGGGCAGTGCAAGGTGAGGGAGAGGTGGGATGAAGTGTGAGAGAGAGGGTTTCGAAGAGAAGGGGAGGGGGGTGACGGGGGAACTGAGAAAGGGAAAGGTGAAGAGAAGGAATTGAGGGGCGGGAGAATGAGGGTTGGGATGAAGAAGAGGAAGTTGGGGAAGGAGGAGGGAGAGCATGT